>NC_061850.1:7632213-7642213 GCF_019202785.1 Penaeus chinensis | reverse complement strand
CAGAAAAAATGACAAAGAATCAAAATACGAAAGAAACTTAAGGTCACTTAAAAAACACAGAACACGAAATGAACAAGAAACTGAACAAAACAAAACATAGTACATAAGTGAATAAAAATGATAATCAAAGTATTGCGACACATCAGCTTGATTAAACTTTTTCAAGGTCAATTGGCAAAATACGATGAATTTCACTTTCCTTTTTTCTCAAAACGAGCTTGTGTCCTTTGGCGAGTTTCTTTTCCCCTCTGGGTTAATCTTCCTTCCCTTCTTCTCTCTCCCTTTTCCCCTCTTTCTTACCATTTCGTTATGTGGTTTCTTTTCCCTTCTCTTTTCTCTCCTTATTTCGTCTCTTTCTTATCTTTTCATGATTTAATTTCCATTTCTCCTCTCTCTTTCTCCTTGTTTTTTTTTTTCTTCGATATTTTTAAAATTATTTTTCCCGTTTTGCATTTTTTCTACTGACTCTTTCCATTCCCTTCGTCCATTATCCTTGTGCTTCTTGACTTTATATATTTTTCCTATTTCAGATCCTCCTATTCTACTTCCTTCTTATTTCTCTTCTTCCCCCTCTTTTGTTTGTGTGTGTCATTTTCTTTTCCTCAGCCTTGCTTTCCCCCAATTATCATCTCTCTCTCTCTCTCTCTCTCTCTCTCTCTCTCTCTCTCTCTCTCTCTCTCTCTCTCTCTCTCTCTCTCTCTCTCTCTCTCTCTCTCTCTCTATCCTTTTCTCTCTCTCTATCTATCTCTCTCTCTCTCTCTCCCCCTCTCTCTCTCTCTCTCTCTCTCTCTCTCTCTCTCTCTCTCTCTCTCTCTCTCTCTCTCTCTCTCTCTCTCTCTCTCTCTCTCTCTCTCTCTCTCTCTCTCTCTCTCTCTCCCTCTCTCTCTCTTTTTTTTTCTCTATCCTCCATTCTTTCCTAACCTTTTAAATGCCTCGCTCTTCCCCCATCTCTCCTCTTCCCTCCTTTCCCCTCTCCTTCTCCCCTTTCCTCCCCCAGTCTTTAATTTTCTTCGCATCACACCATCATCTCCTCTCTTCCCTTTCTCCTCCCTTCTTCTTCTCCTTCCCTGCTCCCCCCTTCTCCTTTCCCCTTTTTCCCTCCCCTTCCTCTGTCTCCCTCTCCCCATCTCCTCTGTTCCATTCTCAGTTTTCTCTCCTTTCTCTTCCTCTTCTCTTTCATTCCCTTCTCATTCTTCTCCCTCCCTTTCCGCCTACTTTCTCTTCTTCCCCCTCCACCTCCTCTTCCAATTCTCAATCCTCCTTCTCCCCTCCATTCCTCCTTCCCTCCTTCCCCCTCCCTTCCCTATCTCATCCCCCATACCCCTTTACCCTTCCTCTCCCCCCCACCTTCTCTTCTTCCTCCTCCCCCTTCTCTCCCCCTTCCCTCCCTATACCCTTCCTCGCCCATATTCCTTCACCCTTCCCTTTCCTCCTCCCCTTCCCTCCCCCTTCCCTTCCCCTTCCCTCCCCCTTCCCTCCTCCTTCCCTCCCCATACTCCTTCACCCTTCCCCTTCCCCTCCCTTTTCCCTTCTTCCTCCTCCCCTTCCCTCCCCCTTCCCTCCTACTCTGGAAGCGTGAGAGGCTGTGATATAGGAGTTTTTATTTATGGCGAAGTATTAACAAAAAAATGAAAAGGGAAAATCCGGCTCATTTTTCATGCAGCTAAATTATTTCGCGTGAGAAGAGAATGAGAGAGAGAATGAGAGAGAGAGAGAGAGAGAGAGAGAGAGAGAGAGAGAGAGAGAGAGAGAGAGAGAGAG
The DNA here is from genome assembly GCF_019202785.1 of Penaeus chinensis. Classification (NCBI taxonomy): domain Eukaryota; kingdom Metazoa; phylum Arthropoda; class Malacostraca; order Decapoda; family Penaeidae; genus Penaeus; species Penaeus chinensis. The sequence goes on along the minus strand of NC_061850.1, from coordinate 7,640,452 downwards.
AGAGAGAGAGAGAGAGAGAGAGAGAGAGAGAGAGGATAAAAAACATTAGAGAGAGAAAAATGAAATGAAAAGCTGGGGAGAGAGTTGAGCGAAATAAAAAATGGGGAAATACTGAAGAGAGAGAGAAGCAGATTGATGAAGGATGGGGAAGGGGAAAGAAAAGATTGGATTGACAGAGAGCGAGAGAGAGAGAGAGAGAGGGAGGGAGAGAGAGAGAGAGAGAGAGAGAGAGAGAGAGAGAGAGAGAGAGAGAGAGAGAGAGAGAGAGAGAGAGAGAGAGAGAGAGAGAGAGAGAGAGAGAATTTAACGAATGGATTAAGAGGGAAGATAACGATTTTTTTGGAGAGAAAGAGGAGAAAATAAAGGAATTGTGGATGAAAGAAGGATAAAGGAATTGTGGATAATAGAAGGACAAAGGAAAACTGTAAAACAAAGAGAAGAAAATAAATGATTAAATAAGATTAATGATGCTAAAGTTTTCATAATTGTAGATAGATATATAAATAAAATAATGATAATGGTACTAAGGATAATGCCATAAGAATAGGTTGCAATTAACATCATTATCAACATTAATATCATTAGTAGTTGTAAAATTAGTAACATCATGATCATTATTGTTGGTATTATTACTACTATTATTACCACTAGTAATAGTATTATCATTATTATTATCATTACAAGCAGTAGTAGTAGTAATTTTAGTAATATAAGTTATCATCATCATTATCCTTTCCACCAGTGAGTATTGTGATTCTTATTAATATCCTCAACATCTTTATTACATATTATCATGATCATTGTTATAACTATTATCATTATCACTATCATTGTTATCATTATAATAATTATTATTTCTACTATAAGGTCTTTTATCCTTATCATCATCCTCTTCACCATCGTCATTATTATCATTATCATATTATCATTAGTATTTTCATTATCACTTTCATTATTATCATTATCACTTACTCATGCTTTATCTGCTTATTATTTTTATATTCTCAGTTTTACTACTTTTGTTTCCTTTATTTCCCTCTCTCATAATGTTTTACTTCTCACTTTCGAAAATATTTTCTCCTGTTGCGTGAGAAAAAAAAAACATATTTGGTTTCTCTTCTTCTTTATGTGTTTGTTGTTGTTTTGTTGTTTGTTTTTCTTTTTTTCCACCATTTGTCTTTCTTTATTCTTACTTTTTTTATTATTTAATTTGCTTTTGTTTCTCTTATACTGCTTTTCTAGGTGGTTTATTGTAAATAAAATGATAGATTAATAGATAGATTGGCAGACAGATGCATATAAACATAGATCCATACAAAGATAGATAGGGAGACTATATATATATATATATATATATATATATACATATATATATATATTTATTTACACGTGTGTGTGTGTGTGTGTGTTGTGTGTGTGTGTGTGTGTATGTGTGTGTGTGTGTGTGTGTGTGTGTGTGTGTGTGTGCGTATGTGTATGTGTGTGTGTGTGTGCATATATACATATATATACACACATTTCTTTATATGTGTATATACATATCATATATATATATATATATATATATATATATATATATATATATTAATAGATAGATGGGCAATGAGGAAGATAGATAGAATGATAGATAAACAATCAGACAGATAATTGAACAGAACAGGTAAAACGTATATGCTCAAGTCAAAGAGAAGATACATAACAGATGCAGATTCAAAAACACATAAACAGAAACAAAAAAAAAACAAAAAACAGAATGTGGTGGATATAGAAGCAAACAGGTAAACAAATAAATTACACGAAAACCACGAAAGGGGAGGGAGAAATAGTGGAAAATATCCAGAGCAATTCAGGACATGAGAGAAAATCAATACTGAATTTTTACTCGCAAAAGAGGAAGTTGCAAGAAGGGGGAGGAGGAGGAGGAGGAGGAGGAGGAGGAGGGAGGGAAGGGAGGGAGGGAAGAAAGGAGGGATGAGAGAGAGGAGGGAGGGAGAGAGAGAGAAGTGTGGTGGGCGAGAGAGAGGGGAGTGAGAGAGAGAGAGAGAGAGAGAGAGAGAGAGAGAGAGAGAGAGAGAGAGAGAGAGAGAGAGAGAGAGAGAAAGAGAGAGAGGGGAGGGATGAGAGAGAGAGAAAGAGTGAAAGGGGGAGAGAGGGGGGGAGGGAGGGAGGGAGGAAGGGAGGGAGGGAGCGAGAGAGAGAGAGAGAGAGAGAGATAGACGGAATCGGAGACAGACAGACGGATAAACAGACAGAGAGAGAGAAAAAAAAAAAAGAAATGATATTAGACGAAATCAGACAACATTTCATAGGGTTCAACTTGCCGTGAAAATATTATGCAGAGGCAAAATAACTCTCCGGATTTTCGGGAGAGTTTCGAGAGCACACGGGAATAGGCAAGAGAATAATCAGTAATGGCTTACCTCTTTAGAGAGAAAAAAAAAATCAAAGGGAAAGAGAGAGAAAAAAATAAGAAGTGGATAAAAGGAATTAGATTCGGGAGAGAGTGATTGTAGCCTCAGGTCATTTATATCTGTTTCTATTTTCCTTTCATTATTTGTGTCTTCCTTTCACTTTCTTTCTGTTTATTTGTTGCTTGTTTTCCATTCTCTCTCTCTTTCTCATTCTCTCTCTCTCTCTTTCTTTCTCTTTCTCTCTCTCTCTTTATCTCTCTCTCTCTCTCTCTCTCTTCTCTCTCTCTCTCTCTCTCTCTCTCTCTCTCTCTCTCTCTCTCTCTCTCTCTCTCTCTCTCTCTCTCTCTCTCTCTCCCTCCCTCTCTCTCTCTTGCTCTTGCCTTCTATTCTCTTTCTATCGGCTTCATTTCTCACTCCCTCTTTTATTTCTCTCTAGCTCTCATTTTTCTCCTTCTACATCCTCTCTCCATCCTCCCTTCACCCCCCCCCTCCCTCCCTCCCTCCCTCCCTCCCTCCCTCCCTCCCTCCCGCCCTCCCTCCCTCCCTCCCTAAATACCTACTTTTAAAAGTTAAAAAAAGGAAAAAAAAAACGAAATCGAAAATACTCTTTTCACGACCAGAACACACAGCAGCCGAACCCAGCGTCGACGACCGGACATCGAGTGCGCATTTCAACAGAGAAGGATCGATCGACACGTAAAAGCGGAGTTGTCGAAGGCGGTCGATCTCGCGCCCACACGGGAGGGGACGGCCGGGTGGTGGTGGTGGTGGGGGAGGGGGGAGGGGGGGTTAGGAGGATGGTTGGGGGGGAGAGGGGATAGATTGGGTTGGGGATCAAGAGGGACGAGTAAGGAGGGGACTAGGGAGAAGGTACGGTGGGGGTGGGGGGGTGGGGGGGGCGAGTGGGTGAGGGGGGAATACGATAAGGGTGGGGAAGGATGGCAGGGAGGGGGGGGGGGGGAGGGAGAGCAAAGGGTAAAGGGGGACGGCAGGGCAGGGGGGGGTGGAGAGTGGGAGGTAGGACGGCGCTGAGTCACGTGATCACGAAAGCATATAATGTAAATAGACAGACGAATTGATAGACAGATGAATGAATGTAGGGGAAGGGGGGTGGGGGGGGGGGGGGAAGCGCTGAGTCACATGACCGCCTATAATGCAAAAAGACATTTAAATAAATAGATAAATAGATGAAAAGACGTATAAATGTATGAAAATATAGATAAAAGGAGATAGATGGATCGAAAGAGAAGAAGAATTTGACGACAATAATTCAGTATTTAAGTGAAATAAAATGTGTAGAGGCAGAGTTAAAGTAGATAGGTACATGGGTAAGTGGATAGATAGGTAAATAATCGAGTGGGGGAAATAAGAAAGAGCTGCAGCGAGGGGAAGCAGAAAGGAAAATAGTAATGATGGTGATGATGATAATGATGTAAGAATAATAGTAGTAATACCAGTAATGATAATAATTCTACTACTAATAATAATGATAATAATAACAATCATCATCATTATTACTATTATTATTATTATTATTACTATTATTATTATTATTATTATTATTATTATTATCATTATTATTACTATCATTATTATTATTATTATCTTTATTATTATCATTATTTTTATTACTATTATTAATATTATTATTTTTACTATTATCCTCATTATTATTATTATTATTATTATTATTATTATTATTATTATTATTATTATTATTATTATTATTATTACTTACTACTACTACTACTACTACTATCATTACTACTATTATTATCATTATAACAATATTCCTACTACCAATAATAGTAATAATACTAATAATGAAAAAGATAATAATGATAATAATGGTAACAATGATAATGAAAATAATAGCAATAACAAATATTATTATTATTATTATTATTATTATTATTATTATTATTATTATTATCATTATTATCATGATTATTATCATTATTATTATTATTAATATGACAAGTCGAATAATAATAATAATAATAATAATAACTATGATAATAACAATACTGGTAAGTTGAAGGAAAGAAGATGATAAAGATAAAAGTAATTTAATAAGAAAATATTAAGGAGGGAGAAGAATTTCCAAATGATAATCTTGTTGTTACTATTATCATTATAGTTACTATTATTGATTATCATGAGTTGTAGTGTTGTTGTTTTAAGTAATAATAACTGGTATGTTGGTAACAGTGGATAAGGGTAATAGTAATAGAAGATTTTGTGACTGGAACTGTGTGAAAGGCTTCTCTTCTCTTCTCTACTTTTCTCTTGTCTTCTATTCTGTTGTTGTTTTTTTTTTCTATTATATTCTATCTCTCCTCTCTCTCTCTCTCTCTCTCTCTCTCTCTCTCTTTCTCTCGCTCTCATTCTCTCTCTCTCTCTCTCTCTCTCTCTCTCTTTCTCTCGCTCTCATTTCTCTCTCTCTCTCTCTCTCTCTCTCTCTATATATATATATATATATATATATATATATATATATATCTTTCTCTTGCTTTATCTCCCTCACACATTATCTCTCTCCTCCTCTCTCCCTCCCTGCCTCATTCTCACTCTTCCTACCTATCTATCTATCTATCTATCTATATATCTCTGTCTATCTATCTATATCTCTTCCTATCTATCTACCTATCCACTTATCAATCGATCTATCAGTCCCACTCTCTAATGCCTTATAAAGATCTATGCATAACAACACTAATAATCCGGCCGATCCCTTCTCTAAAAGTATCAAAACCCACTCAAGACCGATCGAGTCCTCCGTCCGCACTAACCACGTCAGGGATACCGTTAAGGGAAAAACATTAATTCATTTATCGATAACTTCATCAGGCTTCGACTAGGAATCAAGGGCGGGTTAAAGCTGTTGCCGGAGAAGGATTGTGTCTCCATATTACGCAGCACAGGGGTGGGAAAAGCCAAATAGCATGATTAAAAGTCTATGGTCGGAGGAGACGATTTCACAATAGAACGTCAAGTCAAGTCTGCCACCTTTGCATATTTTAGTGTAATCATTAAATAACTGTTTTTCCACAAACATATATATATATATATATATATATATATATATATATTAATACATTTAGGGGTTTGGAATAAAATTACCAACCAAAGTATTTATTAAACATTTCATTACGAAGAATACATACTGTAATGGCATAAGCTATGGCCTAAAGTTATGGGTTATATACAAATATTGTTTACAAGTATAATTATAGCTTCGTAGATAAAACATTGCCAACTACATTATACATACTTTGGATTAACAAAAATAAATGTTTCTGAAACACCCACACACAATACGCATACTCACATATACCCACATGCGCGCGCACACACACATACGCACACACACACACACACACACACACACACACACACACACACACACACACACACACACACACACACACACACACACACACACACACACACACTTAGATGTACACGCAAACGCACATTACATTTTAGCTATAAAAGATATACAACATCCGAGGGAAGGGAACCGCGAATTCGATTAGTTTTATGCTTCCTTTGACTGGCTATAACGGGATCGGAATGGACAGGAAACCGGTTTAGAAGGTCACTATTTGATCTTAATTTAAAGGTCTTGTGAACATGCCACTGCCTTGCATTTATCAGTATTTTGTGAGTTGCCTCCATTTCCTCTTTTGAAGCATGGTCTACAGGTAAATTCATCTGGCCACCGAGCATGGGCATCTTGTGTAGTGAAACTGGCTTGCAGGGCGAAGGATATTGATCCATAAAGAGTTTTGCTGTCGTTTTGGCTTACTCATTGTGCTTCTCAGTATTTTGTGACTTGCCTCCATTTCCTCTTCGGAAGCAGGGCCAACGGGTATGCAAAATTGGACTCATGACCAGAATTCAATGCTCTTAAAAGGTCAGAGCTTACTCTGGTAATATTTAATACAACTTGTAATACAACTTGGAAAAAAAAAATCTTGCCGTATTCCCATGGTTGGTTATGCCCGTTCCTTGAGCAAGCATCTCTACATTTAATGCCTTTTAATCCCCTCTTCATTATTAATTCTCTTCTGTTCTTCTTTTTCTTCTCTGGTCCTTTTGCCATCCACGATTTCAGCTTCATTCTGTAAACTAGATGCACTAGCTGTTTATAAGGAGAGGAGTAAGGCTGTATGTCATTTTTTTTCAACTGGTCAAAGTAGTTCATGGATGGAGTGCGTGTTATATCTGAAGAAAAATAAAGACATAGTAGATAATGACAGAGCTACCATCTACACCTTACTTCGCCGTGTAGATCGTGGCGGATCTTTGTTTAAATATTTGCAAGGCAGCTTCCGGTGTAGTCAAAAGCCGATTTGTAGTGTGAGTTAACAGACCCTGTAATGGGATTTCTGCTTCACTCTCCTCGGTTAGAATGGCTTCGGGGTAGGACTTCTCTTCGAATACTTTCTCATATGGTGGATACATATGACTTTTTTTTTTCTCTAGGTGAGCTTCCCAAAAAAGAAAAAAAAAAAAAAAAATCTTCACTGACATTTAGTGCTTCAGCTGGTGAAACTGAAGTCTTTAATTTCTTATCCACATTTGCTTGCACTTCTTTGACTTCTTCCTGAGCTTCATCTGTTTTGTATCTTAATTCTTCAGCTGAATCATTATCCTGCAAATTTAGTTTTTTCGTCTCATTGAACATTTGTTTTTATTCTTTCATTTGTTCTTGTTTCTTTTTTCAAATCATTGTTCGCGTAGTTGTTCCAACTTGACGTTGCTTATAAACCAGGTTTTGTTTTCGGTAAACTTGGCTTTCATATATTTAATTTCCTTTTGATCTGTATTAATTCTTTTTATTTCCTTAAATATTTGTGCTGGCCTACCTGCTGTACGCTCCAAAAATAGGCAGGAAAAAGTTTCTCTTCGAAATTCCCTCCGACATGCTCTCTGCATGTTCAAAGGAAACCCGAAAGTCTCTTTTAAAACGATCCACTGTACATTTTCTTTATAAACTGTCGTTTAGACGATCGTAGATTCTAGATAAGTTAAGTTATTGTTTGTATTTTATTCTAGTTTTAAAGAAACACATCCATGGCACTTTTAGAATTCATATGAAAAACCTTGTGTAAGAGATAAAAAAGATAATTTAAAGTGTTTACTTAAGCACTTGTCGGGTTGCTATCACCGTCTGATATCTGAAGTACGGCTTGTGAGGCGATAGATTTGAAAGCTGTTAAGGGTGCCACTGGGTGCAAAGAGCCGCTTTCGCCTCTTCTGGAACTATTTTTATCTTAAATCAGCAGTTCTGAGCAACTACTTATAATTATACTAGAGAATGATTGTCTTTAAGTAGGCATAAGATAGAAAAGTAATATTGATCGGTGAAGATCCGAGGAAATATAGTGATTTTGGTTGACATCATTATAACCCATATATAGAAGTTATGAAAGCAATATTTTGTCTTCATATCACTTTTACGCGTTTCCTTTATCAACCCACAAAGTTATACCACCGATAACTAAGCAGTAAGAAAAAACTATGTGCCTTCAACTTTATTGTCCATATATTTCGAAACTGCATTAATTAATGATAAACACAAATAGTCCTTAGGTGTTTTAATGGGCATTATATGGATCTTTTTCCATTCGTGATTTTTCATCTTATTTTATGAACTGGACTTTTGATCACAAATATGAGGAATCCGATCCCTGTGTGCTGGGGGAGAGGGGGAGAGGGGAAGAGGGAAAAGGAGAGAGAAGGGAGGTGGGGGGAGGGCGAGGAGGAGGAGGAAGAGGAAGAGGAAGAGGAGGAGGAGGAGGAAAAGGAGGAGGAGGAAG
>NC_061850.1:7607213-7614713 GCF_019202785.1 Penaeus chinensis | reverse complement strand
GTATTTAAGATTTTGTGTGTTAGAACAGTGTGTGTGGGGTGTACATGGTAATGGGCAAGTATGATTATAAACGAAAAGACAACTTCAAGAGTTAGAGCTCTTTCGGACATGGTTTCGTTTAAAAGAAAGCATCAAACAGTAGTGACCCCGACAGTAGCTACATAGATTACGCAAGAATACAAAAAAATAAAAAATAAACCCCCGTGTTCCTGGTCCCCACCAGAGAACTAAACAATACTTGCCCCTCACAAACGACACTATCCACCTAATCCAATACCTAACAAACATAAAACCATCACCCACCCCGCCCCCCAGCGCCCATACGCTACTAAGGGACATTTAACCCCCCCCCCCCCCCCCCCCCACCCCCACTCACCTTCACAACACAACAAAGAAAAAAAATATAAAAATCAAAGTTCCAAACTATAAAACTGAAGCCGTGCAACACTCCCGATAACCCACAATGAGGACCTCCTCAGACGCCAGAGAAATACAGTCCATAACCAGTACTGCATAGACCTAGTATCCACTTTCTTAATTTGAGCACGACAGCTTAGCCCATCTTCGGTTTCCCCCCCCCGAACGCGTTTGAAACGGGCGGATAATATGGCGATGAAATTTTTGTTAACAGATAGGGCGGAGTGTAAAAAAATGTAGAAGGGAGAGGGGAAGAGGAGGAGGGAGGGAGCGTGCAGGAGGGCTACCTTTCCCCACCCTCCTCTCCTCTCTCTCTCTCTTCTCTCTCTCTCTATCTCTCCCTCTCTCCTCTCTGTTGCTCTCTCTCTCTCTTACTTCTTTCTCTCTTCTCTTCTCTCTCTCTCTCTCTCTTTTTCTCCTCCTCTCTTCTCTTTTTTTTCTGTCTGTCTCTCTCTCTCTTCCACTCACACACTCACTTCTCCCCCTCTATCTCTTCTTTTCGTCTTTTTCTTGTTTTTTTCTCTCTTTTTCTTCCTTTCTTCTTTTTTTTTCTCCCTTTTCTCTCCTCCTTTTCCTTTTTTCTCCTGCTCCTCTACCGCTCTCCTCACCTCCTCCCCAAACCACAATCGATGCAACCTCTCTCACCCCCCCCCCCAACCCCCTCCTAACCAACCTACCCCCCTCACCACTAAAAACCCCCCCGCCCAAAAAACTCAAAACCAATAATAAAATAAGATCCCGTCCACTATGTTCACCCAAATTCAGAAAACACAACAACAAAAAAAAAATAAAAAAACCAAAACCCACATACCCACACCCCGCCATTTTCATCACCCACATACCCTCCATCCAGGGTGTCTGCAAGGGAGCCAGACTATAGAACGACCAGGGATAGTGATTGTAAACAAAAGTCTGTAAATGTTTTCATAGCACAAGGATGTATAACTTCTATATCACTTTTAACAACCCAAAGTTATAGCTTTAAATGGCGAATAGGGGTTTGCTCAAATTTTCCCGGTCGTTTTTCTTAACGAGGATGATATCTCTCGAACTTTCCGGGGAAAAAAATGGACCGAGGGGAATGATTCTTCGCTAGAACGGGACTTACTTTTTTTTCTTCCTTTGACTCTTCATTAAAAATGAAGTTATTACCCAGACTTTATAATTAATTGCACATAAGTTTGTTTTTCCTTTTATTTAAAAAAAAAAAAGGGAAAAGGGAAAGAAAAAAAAACATCAGAAATAAACGAAGGAAGAACCTCGAAAAAAAGAGCATCGACCGCGCCACTTCCAGAAGAACCCGATAAGAGATTTGGATTCCAAGGTTGCGTCTTGAATCCCTCTTCTACGCCCTCCATTCCTTTATCCTTATCCGACATTCCGACCTCCTTAAATCCTAGAAACCCGTCGGCATCAGCGAAAAAGCCGAAACTAAAAGTGGAGTTCTCTGAATCACCGTCGAAGCAGCCATGATGATCGACGCCATTGATGAACGGCCTCTCGGCTCCCCTTCCCCGCCTTCACATTGCGCGTGCCATATTTCTTCTTCTCGGTTCCTTCTGCTTCTTCTTTCTCCTTTTTTTTTTTTCCTTCTTCTTCTTCTTTTTCGTCTTTCTCTTCGTCTTTTTTCTTCTTCTTCTCTTTCGTCTTTCTCTTCGTCTTTTTTCTTCTTCTTCTCTTTCGTCTTTCTCTTCGTCTTTTTTTTCTTCTTCTTCCTCCTTTCTTCTTATTACTTCTTCGTCTTTCTTCTTACTTCTTCTTCTTCGTTTTCTTTTCTTTTTCTTCTTCTTCTTCTTCTTTTTCGTCTTTCTTCTTCCTCCTTTCTTCTTACTTCTTCGTTTTTTTTTTTTTTTTTTCTTCTTCTCTGGTTTCTTATACTTATATGTTTTTTTTTTGTTACTACCATTATCATCCTTTTCACCAATATCACTATAATTATTATCATATCACGATCATCTTTATACCATCATCATTATCATTACCACCATCATTGTTTTTAATAAAATATCATTTGCATCAATATCACTGCAATTTTATCTTTTATTTCTTCTTTTCCATTTATTTTTAACATTATAATTTTGATCATTATCATTTTCATTATATTCACTATTGTTATTACTATTATCATTATCATGATTATCATTACAATTATTATTATTATCATATAATTATTATTTATTATCATATAATTATTATTATTATTAGCAGTATCATTATATGTCATTATTATTATTATTATTATTATTATTATCATTATTATTATTATTGACACTGTCATTATAATTATCATTATGATTATCATTACTGTCACTATTAGTATTACTATTACTTTTAGATAATCATCACTAGCATTAATATCATGCTTCTTCTTCTTCTTCTTCTTCTTCTTCTTCTTCTTCTTCTTCTTCTTCTTCTTCTTTCTTCTTCTTCTTCTTCTTCTTCTTCTTCTACGTCTTTTTCTTCCTCTTCTTCTTCTTCTTCTTCTTCTTCTACGTCTTTTTCCTCTCCATCGTCTCCTTTCTCCCTCGACATTAAAGCTGAAGGCCGATTAAACTGCCCTAGTTACAGATCCTTTGCCCCCCCCCCTTTGCAACCTCCTCCCCCCCCCTCCTCCTCTGTAAAGTAAACAGGAGTTAGAACCATACACAACTAAAGTGAAATGATGTTTATGGTGGTGGTGGTGGTGGTGTGGTGGTGAGGTGGTGGTGGTGGTGTGTGGTGATGGTGGTGGTGGTGGTGGTGGTGGTGGAGGGTGGTGGTGGTGGTGGTGGTGGTGTGGTGATGGTGGTGGTGGTGGTGGTGGTGGTGGTGATGGTGGATGGTGGTGGTGGTGGTGAGTGGTTGGTGGTGATGGTGGTGGTGGTGTGGCGTGGTGATGGTGGTGGTGTGATGTGGTTGGTGGTGGTGGTGGTGGTGGTGGTGGTGGATGTGGGTGGTTGTGATGGGTGGTGGTGGTGGTGGTGGTGGTGGTGGTGGTGATGGTGTTGGTGGTGAGGTGTGGTGGTGGTGATGGTGGTGGTGTGGTTGGTGGTGTGATGGTGATGGTGGTGTGGTGGTGGTGGTGGTGTGCGGTGGTGATGTGGGTGTTGATGTGTTGTGTGGTGGGGTGGGGTGGTGGTGGTGGTGATGGTGGTGGTGGTGGTGGTGGTGGGATGGTATGGTGGTGGTGTGGTGGTGGTGGTGGAGGTGATGGGTGGTGGTGGTGAGGTGGTGGTGGTGGAGGTGGTGGTGGTGGTGGTGGTGGTGGTGATGGTGATGTGGTGGTTGGTGGGGTGGTGGTGATGGTGATGTGATGGTGTGGTGGTGGTGGGTGGTGGTGGGGGTGGTGTGGAGGTGGTGGTGGTGTGGTGGTGGTGGTGGTGGTGGATGGTGGTGGTGGTGGTGGTGTGGAGGTGGTGGTGGTGGTGGTGGTGTGGTGGTGGTTATGGGGTGGTTGGGTGGTGGTGGTGATGGTTGGTGTGGTGGTGTGGTGGTGGTGGAAGGTGGTGTGGGGGGTGTGTGGTGGGTGGTGGTGTGTGTTGGTGGTGGTGGTGGTGGTGATGGTGGTGTGGTGGTGTGGGTGTTGATGGTGGATGTAGATGGTGGTGTGTGAAAGTGGTGGTGTGATTGTGGTGGTGATGGTGGTGGTGGTGGTGGTGATGGTGGTGGGTGGTGAATGGTGATGGTGGTGTGGTGGTGGTGATGTGGTGGTGGTGTGGTGGTGGTGGTGGTCGGAGGTGGTGGTGGTGGTGGTGGTGGTGGTGGTGGTGGTGAGTGGTGGTGGTGGGGGGATGGTGGTGGTGGGGTGGTGGTGAGTGTGGTGGTGGTGAGGTGGTCTGAGGTGGGGTGTGGAGTGGTGATGGTGGTGGTGGTGTGTGGTGGTGTGGTGATGGTGATGGTGGTGTGTGGTGGTGATGGTGGTGGTGATGGTGTGGTGGTGGTGGGTGGTGGTTGTGGGTGGTGGAAGTGAGGAGATGGATGGTGGTGGATGGTGGTGGTGGAGATTGTGAGGGGAGGAGGTGTGATAGGTATAATGGAGGTATGTGAAGGAGGTGGTGTGCTGGGGTCGTTGAATGGTGAGGTGGTGGTGGTGTGGTGGTGGGTGATGGTGGTGGTATGGATGTGTTTAGGTGAGATCGGTGAGGTTGGTGGTGAGTCGTGGTGATGGTGGTGGTGGTGTGTGTGATGTGAGGAGGAGGGTGAGTGTTGGAGTGGTGGTGGTGAATGGTGGAGGAGGTGGTGGTGGTGGTGATGGTGGTGGTGGGTGGTGGTGATTAGGGGTGGTGATGTGGTGTGGTGGTGTGTGGTGGTGGTGGTGGATGGTGGTGAAGGAGTTAGATGTAGGAGGAGTTTTTGAGGAGCAGGTGTCTGGAGCATTTGAACGGATGAAGTGAGTTGTTGATAGTGGTGGCGGTGGAGGTGGACGGTGAGAGCTGCGAGAGAGAGGTGTAGGATGATATGGGAGAGGATATGAGGAGCGTGGAGGAGAGGTGTGTTGGTTGGAGGCGGTGGAGTTGTGTGAGTTAGCTTATAAAATGGAGGTGGAAGGTGAGTTGGCGGAGGAAGGAGGGCTATGATGAGGTGGCGGTTGGCGGAGGAGTTGGTAGGTGTCTGTGGTAGGTGGTGAATAGAGGTGGTTGATGGAGGTAGTGATGGTGAGTGTGGTGATGGAGAAGGAGGGAGTAGAATGTGATGTGGAGGTGAAGTTGATGAAGGAGCTGGTTTAGGAGAAGGTGGAGAGATGGTGATGGTGAAGGTTATGGTGATGGTGATAGTGATAGAGGCTGGAGAAGTGTGAAGGAGTTGTTATGTATGGTGTGGAGGTGGAGGTGGCACGGTATCTGTTCGGAGGCGTATTCGTATGCTTATTCGGATTCTGATTGTCCTTCTTATTTCAGTTATTTAGTATGATCACATTATTAGCACTTGTATTATCATTATTATTATTATAGTATTCTATACTTATTCTTAGTCTTATTCTTATCGTATTCCTTATTTCTTTTTCAGTTATTCTTATTCCCTTTATTCTTAGTCTATATTCTTATTCCTTATCATTTATTACTTATTATCACTATTATTATCATTATTATTATTCATTAGACTTATATTATTAATTATTTAATATATACGTATATTAGTCATTATTATATTAATACTCGCCGTATTATGATCATTATTATATCATTATTATTACCATTAGTCTTCATTATTATCATTATTATTATCATTATTATCATTAGCATTATCCATTATTATTATTCATTATTATTATCTTTATCATTATCATTATCATTATGCATATAATTATTATTATCATTATTAATATTATTATTTTTTATTCTTCTATGTCTTATTATTAGTTCTTATTCTTATTCTTATTTCTTATTCTTTATTCTTATTCTTATTCTTAATTCTTATTCTTATTCTTATTATTATCATTATTATTATTATCACTATTAATTATAATTAATTATTATCATTATTATTATTATTATTATAATTATTTCTTAGTCTTGATTCTTATTTCGTTATACTTTATTCCGTTTATTCCTATTCTTATTATATCAAATATAATTATCACTATTATTATTCATTATTATATCATTATTAATTATTATCATTATGATTATCATTATTATTATCAGTTATATTATTATACTATATTATTATTATCATTATTATTATCATATTTATTACATTATTATCATTATCATTATTGATCATATTATTATTCATATTATCATTATTATCTTTATCATATTATTAATAGATCATTAATATTATTCATTATCATTATCATTATCATTATCATTATTCCTTATCATTATCATTTATCATTATCAATTATCACTATTCATATATCCAGTATCATTATCATTATCAATTAGTATTATCAATATTATTATCAACAACAACAACCACAAACAACAATAAACAACACCGAACAACAACACCAACATCACCACCACCACCAACACCATCCACCACCGTCACAATACAACGCACAACAAAAACAACAACACAACAACACCAACTCACACCACCCCCCCCCCCCCCACCACCCCCACGACCAACAACCCCAACACCCCAACACCAACCCCAAACCCCCATAACACACAAACCACATCACCATCTGCCCCAACCCCCCATCCAACCCCCCCCCCTCCCACCACCCAACCCCCACCCCCCCGGACCTCCCCGCCAAGCACACATTGCAAACCAACGCCCCCCCCCCACCCCTCCATTCCCACCCTAATCCAAAATGCCCCAATCTGCCCCCCCGCCCCCCTCCTCCCTACCTCCCATTGCAGTGAACCAACAGAACTTATCCCTGTACCGACACGCAGCAATACTGTCTCGTGGACGACGCGAGTGAAGGGAGCAGACAGCAGAAGTAACAAGGATAAGCTACATGCAAAAGAAAAGAAAAAATAAAAAAAGAATATCAACAAAAGGCCAAAAAGAAGTGGAATTTTTAACTTCAGAATTGAATACGCCGAAAATGAACCGGAATTGAATTCCTTTCCATTTTTTTTAACTTTTATTAAAGTTCTTTCGTGCGATCATGATAACGTATCAGAATGCGCTAAATCCCTAGAAATATGATGGTCGTCGTGGATCGAATTATGTTGTGCATGTACTGTGTGTGTGTGTGTGTGAGTGAGTGAATGTTTGTGTATGTGTGTGTGTGTGTGAGTGAGTGAATGTGTGTGTATATGTGTGTGTGTGTGTGTGTGTGTGTGTGTTGTGTGTGTGGTGTGTGTTGTGTGTGTGTGTGTGAGGTGTGTGTTTTGTGAGAGAGTGAGTGAGAGAGTGAGTGGAGTGAATGTTTTTGTGTGTTGTGTGTGTGGTGTGTGTGGGGGGGGGGTATGTAGGTTTGTGTGTGTGTGTGTGTGTGTGTGTGTGTGTGTGTGTGTGTGTGTGTGTGTGTGTGTGTGTGTGTGTGTGTGTGTGTGTGTGTGTGTGTGTGTAAAATTTTAAACGTGTTAATCAACATCAGCTACAGTATAACGACCACCATAAACGTGGGAGGCTAAAAGAGAGAACAGAGGGAGGCAAGAGCGTGGGCGTGGGCGTGGGCGGGGGCGTGGGCGTGATTGGTCA
>NC_061850.1:7599713-7602213 GCF_019202785.1 Penaeus chinensis | reverse complement strand
AATAGAGTACAAGACCACTACTCTAATTTCTATATTTAATTTCTGTTCGTCAAATAAATATAAAAAATGCTATAATTAATTTCGCTGTCTCCACTGATGTTATTCGTTTGAGATATATAACTCTTTTACTTTTATTAACTTTTTTATTAACCTACATTTAACTTATACAAAGTGAAATAAAAAATACCAAAAGTTATCACTTCGTATTTAGCATTATTATGAAAAACACGTATTTTAGCTTAGCTGAAATATATAAACTATATAAAAAAAGAAAAAAAGTGCTCATTGGCAACTTTCTCTCCGGAAGAAGAGTTGCCACTTTCCTTCCTCTCGTGAGAATAAAGTTTAATTTTCTCTGCCATCTTAACTTATTAGCGGGGTTCTCTTTTCTCTTTCCTCCTTTTAATTATCTTGTTCTGTCCTTGTTTCCCTGTTTCTCGTTAATTTTATCTTATTTCATCTTATTTTATTTCCTATGTTATAGTTTCACATATTTGAGTTTGTTCGTAGATTTGTTTTTTTCTTCAATCATCAGGAATTTGTGTGTGCGTGTGTGTGTGTGTGTGTGTGTGTGTGTGTGTGTGTGTGTGTGTGTGTGTGTGTGTGTGTGTGTGTGTGTGTGTGTGTGTGTGTGTGTGTGTGTGTGTGTGTGTGTGTGTGTGTGTGTGTGTGTGTGTGTGTGTGTGTGTGTGTGTGTGTGTGTGTGTGTGTGTGTGGTGTGTGTGTGTGTGTGTGTGTGTGCGTGTGTGTGTGTGTGTGTGTGTGTGTGTGTGTGTGTGTGTGTGTGTGTGTGTGTGTGTGTGTGTGTGTGTGTGTGTGTGTGTGTGTGTGTGTGTGTGTGTGATATACGAGTCATCTGTAATTATTTTCTGTAATTATTTGCTATTCCCACACTTGGTTATTCCGAAATAGCGTTCACATCGAGAGAGATAATTAAATGAGGATTTATTGCCTTTGCCTTTGCTATACTTTCTAGTTTTATTTATAAGTGTTATCTCATCCTTTTTTCTCTTCATTTCACTGTTTCTCTGCCTCTGCCTCTCTCTCCCTCTCTCTCTGTCTCTCTCTGTCTGTCTCTCTCTCTCTCTCTCTCTCTCTCTCTCTCTTCTCTCTCTCTCTCTCTCCTCTCTCTCTCTCTCTCTCTCTCTCTCTCTCTCTCTCTCTCTCTCTCCCTCTGTCTGTCTCTCTCCTCTGTCTGTCTCTCTCTCTCTTCTCTCTCTCTCTCTCTCTCTCTCTCTCTCTCTCTCTCTCCTCTCTCTCTCTCTCTCTCTCTTCTCTCTCTCTCTCTCTCCTCTCTCGCTCTCTCTCTCTCCTCGCTCTCTCAATCTCTCTCTCTCTCTCTCTCTCTCTCTCTCTCTCTCTCTCTCTCTCTCTCTCTCTCTCTCTCGTCTCTCTCTCTCTCTCTCTATCTATCTCGCTCTCTCTATCTCTCTCTCTCTTCTCTCCTCTCTCTCTCTCTCTCTCTCTCTCTCTCTCTCTCCTCATCTCTCCTCTCTCTCTCTCTCCTCTCTCTCTCTCTCTCTCTCTCTCTCTCTCTCTCCTCTCTCTCTCTCTCTCTCTCTCTCCTCTCTCTCCTCTCTCCTCCTCTCTCCCTCTCTCTCTTCTCCTCTTCTCTCTCTCTCTCTCTCTCCTCTCTCTCTCTCTCTCTCTCTCTCTCCTCTCTTCTTCTTTACTTTCTCCCAATCTCATCTCTCCTCTTTTTTTCTTTCTCTTCATTTCTCTCTCTCTCCATCTTTCTCTCCTCTCTTCTCTCTCATCCCTCCTCTTTCCTCCCTCCCTCTCCCTTTCTTTATCTCCCACTGCCTATTCCTCTCTCTCCATCTCTTCCTCTCCTCTCCCTCTTTTCTCCTATTCTCTCACTCTCCATCTCTT
The DNA here is from genome assembly GCF_019202785.1 of Penaeus chinensis. NCBI lineage: Eukaryota > Metazoa > Arthropoda > Malacostraca > Decapoda > Penaeidae > Penaeus > Penaeus chinensis. The sequence goes on along the minus strand of NC_061850.1, from coordinate 7,600,341 downwards.
CTCCATCCCTCTCTTCTCCTCTCTCCCTTCCTCTCTCTCTCCTCCTTTTCCTCTTCTTCCCTTCTCTTCTCCTCCCTCTTTCACCTTCCTCCATCTCCTTCTCCCTTCCCTCTTTCTCCCTTTTTTCCTTCTCGCTTCATCTTCTCCTTCCCCCTTTCCCTTCTCATTCCCTCTCCCTTCCTCTTTCTCCCTCTTTCCTCTCTCGCTCGTTCTCCTCTCCCCCTTTCCCTTTCTCCATCTCCCTTCTCCCTTCCTCTTTCTCCTCCTTTTCCTTCTCGCTTCTCTTTCTCTCTTCCCCCTTTCCCTTTCTCCATCTCTCCTTCTCCTTCCTTTTCTCCTCCTCTTTTCCTTCTCGCTTCTCTCTCTCCTCTCCCCTTCTTCTTTTTCTCCTTCTCTCTTCCTCTCTCCTCTCTCTCCTCCTTCTCCCTTTTCTTCTCCTCTCATCTTCCCTCTTCCCCTTCCTTCTCTTCTCATCTCCCTCCTTCCTCTCCACTCTCTCTCTCTCCCTTTTTCCTTCTCGCTTCATCCTTCTCCTTCCCCTTTTCCCTTTCTCCATCTCCTTCTCTCCTTCCTCTGTTCTCCCCTTTTCCTTCTCTGCTTCTTCTTCCTCCTTCCCTTTCTCCTTCTC
>NC_061850.1:7592213-7594713 GCF_019202785.1 Penaeus chinensis | reverse complement strand
CCTTCCCTCCCCTCCCCTCCCCTCCCCTCCCCTCCTTCGCCCCCCTTCCCCTTCACCTCCCTTCCTCTTTCCTCTCTTCCCTTTGCCTCTCCTCCCCTCCTTTCCTCTTCCTTACCCTTCCCTTCCCTTCCCTTCCTCTTTCCTCCTTTACCTTCACCTCCCTGCCGCCTGGGCTCGCTTCCCCACCCTTCCCCTCTTACACTGAAAAGGTAATTACAGTCTCGACAAGAGGTATACAAACTCTGAAAAGTAATTCCACGAAGTAATCATCGGCAAACGGGCATATGCCATGTCCTTAGGTTCCGGATCTACCGAGGCTGCGATATGCTCAGTAAAAGGGAAAGGTGTTCGTTTGATGTGGTGTTCGGATTGGGATGTGTTCGGAATGCGTTCGTCGTGTGTTCGGACTTTCTGAATACAATGGGTGGGAAGCGTTTTTTTATTGTTTTATTTCTTGTCTTTTCTTTAATTTTCTTCATTATTGATTTACCACTGTATTGGTCTCTTGGTTTTCTGTTCTTTATAGTATTTTATCACCTTTACTTTTTTATTTTGATTATCTCTCTAGTACAGTAGCGTTTCTTTTCCTTTTTATAACACTTAAAGTCTCTTCTTTTTCTTCTTCTTTCGAGGCGAAGATGTACTTGACAAGTTGACGATGATTAGCTGAGTAAAGCATGTCTAAATAATAACACTCTATTTCAAATAATTATCATTACCAACATGTCTGTCTGTCAATAATCATCACCAATCTCTCAAGTGTATATTATCTTCGATAGAAACCAAAACATTTAAATAATAAATCAGTAAATAAAGATAAATTCTCAGAACGGGTATACGAAACCAAATATTAACCAATCATAACGCAGCTGAACTGACCCTCAACCAAAACACAGACTGTTTATATTACCTGTTCGAAACGCTCGTTTACGCAAGAGTTCTCTCTCAGTGCGGTTGCATATTAATCACGGAATGCAATTGATTCTATGATAGTATTACTGGTAAGACCTTCTACGGCACCCTTATATTTGATCTTCTCTTCGGAAAGGCATTACTTGAATATCCGGAATACAGTATATTTACATCAAAGTGTCGCAATACCCTTACTATTATCAGCTATATCTTTTCTAAAATTATAATTTAAAGAAGCATTAAAATAATAAATGAAACATGTGAAAAGATACTTGACCTCCACATACAGGAAATGCAAAAATAAAAACATTTTTTTTTTTTTTTTTTTATGCTTCGATGGCGTACCGACACAAACGGAAAAGTAGCTTACAATCACAATTTTAAATAATATAGATGTAAAAGGAACCTTTTCTTCCTCCATCCTTACTTACTTCTCTAAAATACATATTACAGTAAAGTCCTTTTTTTGTCGTTGTTGTTCTTACATCAACAGAACAGCAAATAACACAATATATTTTTTATAATATCCAATATCATTAAAAAAAAAAAAAAAATTCTCACTCGATCCCAGTGACACGACTTTTACTGATCCTCCTTTGTTTTAGTTTTCCTTTTCTTTTATTTCGTCTTATTCATTCGTTATCAAATTGTCTTTTATCTCGTGAAACTAATCAATTACCTAATTCTCTCTTATTCGTCTCTTCCCTCAGATTCAACGAGAAAAAAAATCATTTCTTATCCTCTTCTCAATCCTCCGTTATCGCATTCTCTTTGTCATGAAATTATTCTATTATCCCATTCTCTCTCATTCGCCATCGTCTTCCCTCAAAACCACTGAGGAAGAAGCGATGGCGAGCACCTGATTTATGCCGGCAGAATTTGCATGTGACTTTCGCGGACTTTTATTCCAATATCAACCTTCTGCTTTTTCTTCCTTTTGCTCTATTTCCCTCTTTTTTTCTTTTTCTTTTTTTCTTCTCTCTTTTTCTTCCTCTTTTTTTTTTTATTTCTTTAACTGCTCGACTCTTCGTATTTTTGTTTGTTTTTCTTTTCTCTTCTCTTCTCTTCTCTTCTCTTCTCTTCTCTTCTCTTCTCTTCTCTTCTCTTCTCTTCTCTTCTCTTCTCTTCTCTTCTCTTCTCTTCTCTCCCTCCTTTTCTCATCCACTCTCGTTATCGTTCTGTCTTCTATTTGTCCTTCTTCCTTCCAACCAGCCTTCGCCTCTTCTTACACTTCTCTTCCTCACTCCATTTCTCCCCCTTGCCTGATTCTCATCTTCCTCCTCTCTATAGCATTTCTTTTCTCTCTCTTTTCCCTCTGTATCTCCCCCCCCCCCCCTCCATATTTTCTCTCTCCCTATCTTGATCTTCTTCCTTCTGCTTTCTCCCTCTCTTCTTCTTCCGCTTCTTCTTCTTCTTCTTCTTCTTCTTCGTCTTCTTCTTCTTATTATTATTATTATTATTATTATTATTATTATTATTATTATTATTATTATTATTATTATTATTATTATTATTATTCATCTTCTTCTTCTTCTTCTTCTTCTTCTTCTTCTTCTCCTTCTTCTTCTCCTTCTTCTTCTTCTTCTTC
>NC_061850.1:7572213-7574713 GCF_019202785.1 Penaeus chinensis | reverse complement strand
GAGAGAGAGAGAGAGAGAGAGAGAGAGAGGCAGACACACACACACACACACACACACACACACACACACACACACACACACACACACACACACACACACACACACACACACACAGATAGAGAGGTAGAAGTACAAACAGACAGATAGATAGACAAGCAAGCGGACAGACAGAAATTGATTATTCAACATCATTTGCTACGCCAACACCCAACATCATTAGCGACTAATTCGCCTGAACATGTTTGGTGTGCTAGCAAGTCAGAATTAATGAAACAGTTTTACATGAAAAACGTACCTGCTTTTTATTTTCCATGCATAATTACCTATCTAATTTGGTAGTTCGTACTTTGATATATCAAGTGTTCTGGCGGGGGAAATCAGAACAACTTTACACTACATAAACGACATAAACATCCTTCACAAAGAAGGTACATCACCTCTAGCCAACAGCAACCCATAAGTAACGCTGGTGTGCCTGGTTCATTGCTTTCGAATCTTTGTCTCTCAACTCTCAAGGTCTTTTCGAATCTTCCGCGGTTCATTTTTAGAATTGTGACTCCAGTGGTCCCTTCAATTGCCATGTAAACTCTCATGTTGAGTTTCAGACCCTCTAATGTTGAGTTTATCTCTAATGCTCAGTTTCAGTCCCTCTAATCAGTCTAATGATGAAATTTAGTCACTCTAATGCTGAGTCTCATTCCTTCTAAAGCAGAGACTTAGTCCCTCTAATGCTGAGGCTTAGCCCCTCTAGTACTGAGTCTCCGTCCCTCTACACACATACACAGACGCTCATTTCTTGTCTGCTTTTGTTGGGACACACCAATATGTAGGTGTTTAAGTGGGAGGTTCGTAGTATCCGTTTCAGAAGGGCGTTATGACAGATTCGAGGCTATAATCGAATTTGTAGCCAAACCCCTGCATAAATGGTAAACGGGAGCATCGTCTCAGCACCCTGATCTTCTCCCTAGTCCTTGTCCCCAACAGTTACCTCTCAACACTATATCATAATGACCCCGATCCTGGCAATGGTTGTCATACAGGACTAGAAGCTACAGAAGGAATAGGTTTTTCAAACATCAAAAGAACGGGCGGGGGCGGTTGCTCCTCAACGTCCGCCTTCAACTTTAAGGGCCTTATTACCGCTACCTTCTTCGAATCCCATTTCTTCAGAATGCTCGTATGTCTCGGGGAAAAAAACCCTGTACTATGGCCTATTTTTAGTAGAAAGAAATGAGACTTTAGCCTTTGGTATGCTACATATCGCATTCAGATGATCACTCTTATCTGACACTCACAAAGACGCTACCGTCTCTCGGGAGACTTATGCAAATCACGTTGAACAACCTTGACGTCTTTGACACGGTATCCATTAAAGACGTCAAGATTCATGACGAATACAACATCAAAGATTTTCACCACAGAATACTTTTTGTGTGAATATTTCCATATTTATTGTATTTGATCACAGCGAACTGATAAGTGCTTCTGCCTTTGCATAGTATGGTAACTAAGGTGTCAAATTGATTCCCAGTTGATAATTACAGTTAGCGAAGGGTTTATTTACGGTGTCATGGAAAGGGACAGCCTAAGTAAGTTTTCTATTATCCACACAAACAGATAAAGGAACCTCCGTATCCACTCGCCTTCTCAAGAGTATCACGCAAAACTTACAAGTTCGGCGAGGATATACTCGACGCCACTAGCATTCCCTGAACGACCCTCCTGGATAGTGCCCGCTCGACCCTAACCAGAAAAGACAAACTAACTAACTTGAGCTGGGATAGATGCAGGGCCAAAGGGTTGTGTGTCTAAACAAAGGCCACCACGAAGGAGGAAAACGTGATACAGGTATTGTCAAATATAATGAGTTTGATGATAGTGCAACATACCTTCTCACGCGTTTCAAGATTTTAAGGCTTCTCCCCCCCCCCCCCCCCCCCAACCGTAAAAATGGAAAGGAAGATAAAGAATAAGAAAAAATAAACTGAGGGAAAATAAGAGTGAAAACATATAGAAACGAAAAAAATCGGAGAGGGCAGAGAGGATAAAGAGAGGCAGAAAGGGAAAAGGGGTGAGAATACAGAATGAAAGAGAAAGAATACAAAGACAAAAAAGACATAAGAAAAGATTGTAGGAAGCTAAGAAAGAAGAATGGCAGAGATTGAGAGAAATCATCAGAGAGAAAGAGTGATTGAAAGAAACATAAATAAAACGAGAAAAAGAGACATAGAGAAAAAGAAAATTAAGAAATCAATCTATCTTTTGCGAATCGCCATGACGTGTTTTTTTAGTTATACTTCCAGAAATAGAAATGAATATCCGATAGATAAGTGAAATAGTAAGAGATTTTCAATACCGTGGAGCGAGATTGGTATAGCCTGAGAGAAGTGAATTCCTGGCAATATCGTCCAACTCCTCCAGCAGCGAATATGTTGTAAATGTGTTGTAGTTATTGTAGTTATTGTGTTTTCATTGTTTACTTTCCTTCAAACATTTAACT
>NC_061850.1:7559713-7564713 GCF_019202785.1 Penaeus chinensis | reverse complement strand
AATTATGATGAAATGTGCAGTTCATCTCGCGCTATACTTATGTTTGTCATTAATTCAATCATCATTTCCTTTTGTTTGTCAATGCACATCCGTTTACAGTATATGCGTAGGTGCAGATAAAAATGTCATACTTGTGTTTTGTCACTAATCAAAGTTTTCTTAAAATATCTTCATATATTTTTTGAACTTATGAAATTACTTATTTTCTTTTCGTCAGATCCAAACACTGATTCATTTAAAAGAAAAGATGCTTTGTTATCAGTTTAGAACAACTGAACGCAAAACCGTAGTAGGATTACTTTGACTGTGTTCATTTTCGTATGTGCTGAGGAACTGAAGTTAAACTTTTTATTTAGAATCATTAAGTTTCTAGTTAATACACACTGTGAACCCCTTTATCGCGCAAAAGGTCATGTAGTTGACAGATAAAAAATGTAAATATATACATATATATAAATAAGTATATGTTTTTTTTTTTTGTTTTTTTTTTTTTCTTGTCGGGGGATTCAGTAAATCAAATAAATGGTAGGATGCTTATTATTTTGAAGATATTTTTATTATCAGTTTATTTGTTAAAATAAAAATGGTAATTGTAGAAAACAAAGTCCAATGCTGGGGCAATCATACTCATAATAAGAACAATCTATCGTTATTCAAAACCTTGTCTAATCCCCGGGACAGAGAAAACGTGCTTATGTGAAGTCCCGCTTTCCTCCGGAACACCCCGTTTGCTTTTAGTATGATCTATTAGCTAGTACGAAGTTTTAATCAACCGTTTCCTAAACACAGACAATATCCGCCCATACATTTTTCATCGGGTTTGAGTCACATGCCTTGCTCGGCCGTGGAAGGACTCCCATGTGGTTTTGGTTATCGATCCTGTTCGTAACTTTCCTTGACGTGGTTGTTTCTGGGAAGTGCCAAAGGATATCAACGTGCTGATGGGAGAATATTTCTTCAATTTTAGATTTTTTGTCTAAACTGAATCTCCCTTCTTTTTCGGCCAGTTCACCGACACCATGTATGAAAATCCACCCACTTATTTTTGGTCCTCGCCGTTTGACAGATATGTTGTCTGTCACGTCTGGAAAGTAGATTATGACAGATAATCAGAACTTGACATATGACGTATAGGCACTATTATGTATAAACATATATCTTTATCAAAATTTGAAGTAAGTCTATGAACAAGTTGAAAAAGGATAATGATATTTACACCTGTTATTTTTCATCCGTGTACTCTCCACACACTGCTAGGCGAACTGGGGGCGATGCTAGCAATATCGTTTGTCCAACCTCTCTTTGATAACGTTCTGTGACGAATCCCACCTGCATGTAGTCGTTATATAAATTTTAGCTGCCTTGGTGAAAGGGCATACGGAACGAGGACGGTCATTCAGGATGCCCTCCTTCTTCCACATTATTCACCTGTATGCCATCGGCTCTCTGGTTATTTCACTGGGAGAGAAATTACTTTCCCTCAGGCGGCCTCTTTTTGCAATTTCAGATTGCCTTGCGTCCATCTTGAACAAAGTGTCAGCCTCGTTTTTATCTCGGTTTTCCCATATGCCATTTTAACGATAAATACCATCGGACATATTTTCTTTTTTGTTTAGTATATATTAGGATTTGCCGCGAAATGAATATTCAGGACCTCATTACCATATCAAATATACGATTTCGTGATTTTATTTTGAAAATGGTTGCTCTTTAAACTACTCCGGGTGAACAAACAAGCGTTTAGCTGATTTTCTCACACACCGGGAAATAAATAAGTATTTCTATCGTAAACATATCAGGATTATGTATCAAAGCTTTGACATGCACTGGTACATACAAGGGAAATATAAATAGCATATGTGTGAGATAAAAGTAGAGAGGGACAAGGTTTTTCTAACAAGATATCAGATATAATACAGCACAAGTTTTTAAACTTGTTTTTCACCCTCCTCGGAACCACTCAGCTAGTAGTTACTGTGTCGAAACAGGGAAACATGCATTTTCTCGCTCAGCGGATCGAAAGCGACTCAGAGAAACGCCACGTCTTACGGAATACTAATAACGAAACTTATGGTCAGATTTTAGCACAAGATAAAAACCATTTCGGAATAATCGAGAAGAATTATGCATACTGTATAGCTTCTCATTACCAAATATTGATTATTGTATTTCTATAAACATTGCACACACATACACACAGACACAGTGAAAATATCTACATATTCATTGTAGCCCTATTTAAAGAATTTTATTTAATACAGCTACCATGTAAAGTTTCAAGAAATATGCAGCTATGACTGATTGAAATACTATTTAGTCTATGTTTACATCGAAGTGGCTGCCATATGTACAAAAGTGCGACCCAGCAAGTGTACTAAAATATAATTCCGCAACTGTATTTATATATGTATGTATGTGTGTACGTGTATATATATACATATATATATAAATATATATACATATATGTATGTGTGTGTATATATGTATATATGTACATAAACACATATATATGTATATATACATATACGCATATATATTTACATATGTATATATATATATAGACATACACGCACACATATATATGTGGGGGGGGGGTGTATGTATGTGTGTATGTATATATATATATATATATATATACATATATATGTATATATATACATATATATGTATATATATACATATATATGTATATATATACATATATATTAATGTATATATTTATATATATATGTGTGTGTGTGTGTGTGTAATATATATATATATACATATATATATACATATATATTATACATATATATATGGGCAGTCTGTATACCATTTTTCATTCTCTTACAACAGCTATATATGTATCTTCTTGCTAAATTCATTATCATATTTTTTTTTTTTTTTTTTTTTTTTATCTATGAATCTATGCTTTAATCAAGTACTTTCGATATATTTCACAAAGAATGAAACCAAGCAAAAATTAAGCGATTTTTGCATAGTCTACCCAAGTATTGCAACAAAGAAAACGAACTTTTTTTCAGGGGACGCTTCAATATTATAAGTATATTTAGGAAGACCTAAATGGTTTACTTCTTTGAAATAATTTAGTGATATATATAAGTATGTAGCCTAAAGCAAGTTTACCTGGGTGTAGCTAATTATACATGTGTAGATATGGGAGTGTCCATGAATTGATAATGAATGTGTAATACGTTAACAGTGTTATAAGTAGATGAGCCTTACATCATAATACATATATATATATATATATATATATATATATATATATATATATATATATATATATATATATATATATATATATATATACATGCATATATATATATGTATGTATGTTTTTATATGAATATATATATATATATATATGTGTGTGTGTGTGTGTGTGTGTGTGTGTGTATATGAATATATATATATACATATTCATATACATACATACATACATATATATATATATATATATATATATGTATGTATATTAATAAATATATATATATATATGTGTGTGTGTGTGTGTGTGTGTGTGTGTGTGTGTGTGTGTGTATTTGTGTATGTTTATATATATACAAAAGATATATTTACATATATATATGTATATATATATGTGTGTGTGTGTGTGTGTGTGTGTGTGTGCGTGTGTGTGCAAAATAACGCAAAGAAGACAAGAAAACACTATATCGCAAAACAGGTGCCTTCTCAGATGTCTTATTAGCATCCCCATTAGCAAGTTGTTAACAAGAGTGGAACCTTCTTTTTTAGAAGAAGAAAGAAACGTCCAACATCCAACATTCGTTATTTGCATCGTTTCCCTAGATACAATGAGGAGTTCATGACAAGAGGAGGAACGAGAAGCGAACCGACTCATGACTGACAGAGGGAGTGGAGGGGGGAGGGGGTGGGAAAGGGAGGGGAAGGAAGGGAGTGGGATGCGGAAGGGAAAGGGAGGGAGAGGGAGGGAAAGGGAAGGAGAGAAGGGGAAGGGTTGAAAGGAGGGTAGGGTGAAAGGAAGAAGGAAGGGAGAAGGGGTTGGAGAATTCTGGATGGGAAAGGAAGTGTAAAGATATGGAATGGTGAAGGTAGAAAGAGAGAAAGGGAGTAAAGCAGAGGGAAGGAGAGCATGGAGGAAGATGGGAGTGAGGGAGGGATGAGGAAGTAAAAGAAGAGGAGGGGCTAAGGAGAGGGGGAGCAGAACGGTAGTAGCATCCATGACTACACTTTATTTACGGTCATAGAGGATGGAATTTAAATACATATACATTATAGAAAACAAAACAAGAAAAACAAATCATGAGTTTCTTAATGACTACTAAAACATTTTAAATGAGGAGAGAACTGGTGCAGTTGTGATTTACATTAAAAAACACTGACTCGAAATTGCAGCTGCTTTCAATTTTGTTCGAATGGGACAAGAAGGACCATGAAAAAGCATTAGGGAAATTCGAAGAGCAAGAGAGTAATCATGGAATCTATCTTTAACTATCTGAAAGTATTTTTAGTATATAACAACCTGATTTTCATGACAGACACGATAAGGTATTGATAAGCTAATGCGATTTCGTTTACACTGGTGTGCACTTGCTTAGAAAAGAGCCAATTATAGGCCAGTTATGATATATATAGATATACTGTTCATTGTTCGGGGATTCGTGAAGAGCAACTCGGAATCGACTTTTCGAGGCGGTTCAGAGCCGGACGTTTGTAAGATTGATATATTGGTTCCAATGTGAGATATACAGTGACGATACACCCATGGGTTTATAATCAAATGTATGAACTTAGTGCTATAGTATATGTGGCAGCCCTCCATTGCTGTGTACATGGTATAACTATTCGGGTTAGTAACCTGTAAGAAAATCACATAGTTTACATTATTATTCATATCATGCAGAAATCAAACGCGTTTTATCAGTGGCCATCCCCCACTCTAACCCTAACTTCCAATGAATCCCCAGTGGTGGGAAGGGAAGGGTATTACATGGGAAATGAATATTGAATTC
>NC_061850.1:7522213-7524713 GCF_019202785.1 Penaeus chinensis | reverse complement strand
AACGAGCGCAAAAATGACTGGGTGTAGCGTGTCCTGCTCGACTCAAATTGAGGTTCCTGTTTTGTCCCCTTTCGGTGGCGATTCTCTCATTCTCTCTCTCTCTCTCTTCTCTCTCTCTCTCTCTCTCTCTCTCTCTCTCTCTCTCTCTCTCTCTCTCTCTCTCTCTCTCTCTCTCTCTCTCTCTCTCTCTCTCTCTCTCTCTCTCTCTCTCTCTCTCACTGCCATCTGGCTGCTTTTTTATCTTATTTTCTTTAACGTTTTTTCCCCTAAAATATTAGTGTGTGAAAGTTTCTTACGTTCATTTTTCATTTTGAACGTTAAGCGGTTCACCTGTTCAGAACTTTTCTATATATGTATTGCTTGTTTGTTTGCCCTGTATAGTGAAGTGCACAAGTATATTTGTAAGAAGTAAATGAACAGTCTGTAATTTGCGTGAGCGTGCGTGTGTGTAAAGCACTTGCAGGTTTCTTTGGTTCCCTTTTATGTATCTGCAGTTTGAAAATGCTTACATGTCTGTTTGTATGATGCTGTGTGCGCTTACATGACGAATAAGGTACACATAATGCTGGAAACACACGCAGAATGTATACAAGTATGTATATGTATTATATGATACATTTATAGGATACAGAACGGGAGGGTCAGATAATGATTTCTTTTTTTTTTTTTTTTTTTTTTAAGTAATTGAATGCTTTTATGGTTTTCAATTAAACTCAAAACTTTTTGATGTTTAATAAAAAGAAAAAGGATGACAGTCATTTTCATGAAACATTTGAACCATATTGTATTTTGTGTTTTTTCCTCTAAATTCTATTATTACTTCACATACATAAAAACCCGATGACGTAATAGTAGCTCAAGCAAGTTTGTTGTGTGAGTGTCTGTGTGTGTGTGTGTGTGTGTGTGTGTGTGTGTGTGTGTGTGTGTGCATACATGCGTATATATATATATATATATATATATATATATATATATATATATATATATACATATATATATATATATTTATATATATATTTATATATAGACATATATACTTACAAATAAATGTGTACAAACACAAATACATACCCACACGCGCACACACACACTCAAACACTTGTATATTTATAGATGTATATAGATAGAGAGATAGATACACGGTTTGAAAACGGAATATGATTAAATGCGTAGTGTGTGTGTGTGTGTGTGTGTGTACAGATAGACAGACATATATATAGATAGATAGATAGATAGATAGATATGTACTCTTTTTTTACAGCAGCCTATAACCTGTGTGTGTGTGTGTGTGTGTGTGTGTGTGTGCAGCGAAAAGAAATATCCAAAAAGTAAGATGCAAATTTCGCAGATCAGAGTCCCCTTCTCGAAATTAATGCAACGATTACAAATATATTTTCATCCTAATTTAGTCAACGAGACAAAAGTTGAACGAACGCTAAATACAGAAAAAAAAAAAGGAGTTAAAGGCCGCAGAGAAGGCATCCTTGTTAATTGTTATGTGAGCGAACCCCAATCACTTGTAACTATATGAGGAAATGGTATAATTTAAGCTTCGAGGAAAAGGAACACTAATCTGAACTTCCTGAATAGTTAGTTATTCTGAACATGCTACACACTTGTGGAGTAAAGCTCATTGTTAAACATTTCACACGACAAGAGTTTATTTTTGTTACATCTCGTCTGTATACGTTATATCTCTCCATCTGCCTGTCAGTGTATTTATATCTATCAATATATTTATACGTTGCTATCTGCCTATCTATATCACACTCTCTATCAATCTGTCTTCACATACACCTCACTGTATCTACTCTTTTTCTCCTTAACTTCTGCCGTGCTCACCCTTAAACTTCTTACCGTATATAATACTCTTAAGGGAATCTTCATAGAATTATAACTGCGGGGTAAAGGGCAATGGAGTAACCCATACAGTGAAAGTTATAGCTTATGTAACGAGAAATTTCAAACGAGAGTTTTCTGTGGTGTAGAGTAAGGTCTATTTCAAACCAGAAGTTAATGTCTTTGGTCACTTCCACTGCACGGCGCCGTTATTTTCTATTGCCTTCTGTGCTGTAAAACAACAAGGGTTTGGATGCACGAGGGGTTCGGAGCGACGCGGTTGGCTGTTTTATTGCTTTCCCTTTTCTTTCACATAGACAGACACACACCCCGATACACATATATACAACACACCCTCACTCACACACACGTCTGTGTGTGTGTGTGTGTGTGTGCGCGCGTGTGTCACACACACACACACACACACACACACACACACACACACACACACACACACACACACACACATATATATATATATATATATATATATATATATATATATATTATACACATGCATATACATACATACATATATATACATACACACACACACACACACACACACACACACACACACACACACACACACACACACATATATATATATATATATATATATATATATATATATATATATATATATATGTATATATATATG
>NC_061850.1:7484713-7487213 GCF_019202785.1 Penaeus chinensis | reverse complement strand
TGGAACAACGATAAACTAGAAATGAAAGAGAAGAGAGATAATAGGAGAGGAAGAAAATAGAATCGAGTTGATAAAAACAAGGGGTGGAATAACGAAGCAAAGAGAAGGGAAAGTGAAGAGAGAAAGGCTGATGATGGAGAGATACAAAGACGGGAATAAAGATCACGAGAAAGGAAGGGATGCGATAATCGAACAATGCGGGAAGAATGAGGAGAAGAAATAGGAATAGGTGGATAGGTAAAGGAATTGAGGGATGCGAAAGGGGGAAGAAGAGAGAAAGAGAAAGATGTAGGAAAGGTATAAGTGATAATAAACTTCAGTGGTAAAGATATAAAGGTGTACGTGTGTATTTATGTGTGTACGTGTGTATTAGTGTGTGTTTGTCTGCGTGTGTGTGCGTGTGCGTGCGTGTGTGTGTGTGTGTGTGTGTGTGTGTGTGTGTGTGTGTGTGTGTGTGTGTGTGTGTGTATGCGTGTCTTCGTACGTATGCATGTATTTGTCCATTTTTTGTTGTTTTTCATAATTCCTTATTCCATTCTAGAGCACGGAACAAAATTTTCCCCGAAAGACATTTTCGCTGCATCAGGCCAGACCCTAAACCCACTCCACCCCCCCTCCCTCCCCTCCCTCCCCTCCCTATCCTTCCTCCCCTCCCTCCGCTCCCTCCGCTCCCCCTCCCTCCCTCCCCTCCCTCCCTCCCTCCCCTCCCTATCCTCCCTCCCCTCCCTCCCCTCCCTATCCTTCCTCCCTCCCTCCGCTCCCTCCGCTCCCCCTCCCTCCCTCCCCTCCTTATCCTTCCTCCCTCCCTCTCCCTCCCCTCCCTCCCTCCCTCCCTCCCCTCCTTATCCTTCCTCCCCTACTCCTCCCTCCCCTCCCTCCCCTCTCTATCCTCCCTTCCCCTTCCCTCCTCTCCTTATCCTCCCCCTCCCTCTTCCTCCCTTCGTCGTCTCCGGGTTATTCCTATAAATATTCCATGAACGACTAGATATACGCTTCTCCTCCCCCCCTCCCCCACCTTCCCCTCCCACCCTCTCCCCTTCCCTTCTTTCCCCTCCTACTCTTCCTCCCTTTCGTCATTTTTTGTTTTTGTTTTTTTCTCTCTTATTCTTCTCTCCTCCTCGCTTCCATGTCTCCCGTTTTTTTGTTTTTTTTTCATTTACTACTTTCTTCATTGTTTTTACTTTATCTTCCGTTATCTCTTCTCCCTTCCCCTCTCCCTCCTTTTTCTTACCTCCTTTCCCTACTCCATTCCTTCCTTCTTTCTTTCTTTTCCTCTCCCTCTTCTTAACCCTTACCTTTCTCTTACCCCTTTCCGATCTATCTCCCTCCTACTCCCTGCCCCTCGTACCTTTTCCCTATCCTCACCTACCCAACCCCTTCCCTCTTTACCTTTCCCCCTTCCCCCTTCCTCCTTCCTCCTTCCTCCTTCCTCTTTCCTCCTTCTTCTTTCCTCCTTCTTCCTTCCTCCTTCCTCCTCCTCCTTCCTCTTTCCTCCTTCCTCCTCCTCCCTTCCTCCTCCCCCTTTTTCTCCTTCCTCTTTCCCCTTTCCTCCTTCCTCCTTCCTCCTTCCCCCTTCCTCCTTCCCCCTTCCTCCTCCTCCCTTCCTCCTCCCCCTTTTCCTCCTTCCTCTTTCCCCTTTCCTCCTTCCCCTTTCCTCCTTCCCCTTCTCCCTTCCTCCTTCCCCTTTCCTCCTTCCTCTTTATCCCTTCCTCCTTCTCCTATCCTCCTTCCTCCTTCCTCCTTCCTCCTTCCTCCTTCCCCCATCCTCCTTCCCCTTTCCTCCTTCCCCCATCCTCCTTCCCCTTTCCTCCTTCCCCTTTCCTCCTTTCTCCTTCCTCCTTCCTCCTTCCTCCTTCCCCCCTTTCCTCCTTCCCCCTTCTCCCTTCCTCTTTGCCCCCATCCTCCTTCCCCCTTCTCCCTTCCCCCTTTCCTCACCCTTGTCCCCTTACTCCTCCCTCCTCTCTCTCACCCCCCCCCCACCCCACCCCGCATGCTCGCACACGCACCCTATCTCGTTCGCTTCTTATTGCAACTCGTAAAGCGACCCTGGCCAGCCCCAGTCTAAGTATTATATTTTTTTTTTTACCCAATTTTCTATATTTTCTCTCTTTTTTCTGTTTTCTTCTTTGTTTTCCTTCTTATTCCTGTTATTTTTTTTGTATTTTTCTTTTTTTTCAGTTTTGTTTTTCTTTTTCGTCTTCTTCTTCTTCTGCCGTTTTCTATATTTTCCTTTCCGTTTTCGTTTTTATCCATATTTTTTGTCTCTTCCTATTTCATCTTTTCCGCTTCAGGTACTATTATTATTGCTATTTCATCTTCTCCTTCTCTTCTTTTTTTTTATCTTTCTCTTCTCTACTAAAGCTGCATTTGTTGAATCCTTTGTTTCTGTCTACTGCTTTATGTTCTTCTCTTTTATCGTCTTTCTCTTCGTCGTCTTTGTCCTACCCTACTTCGTCTAGTTGTTATTGTATTTTTTGTTTCTCTCCTTCTCGTCCTCCTT
>NC_061850.1:7477213-7479713 GCF_019202785.1 Penaeus chinensis | reverse complement strand
TCGCGGTTCATTCGCTGATTTGCTAACCTGCTGCCGTGTTTAATGATTCAGTCACTGGTTCGTTTGACTCGCTCGGATCACTTTCGATCCTCTTTTGTTCACTGTCTCGACGCTTCGTGATTTACTGGTGCGTTGATTGACTTCAAAATTGCTGCAGACACAAGAGTGCGTGCGTGTACTTGCATATGCGTGTCCAAATGTAGAAATATAAGTGGCCGCGTCTACGTTCATACCGCATTCCAGGAACAATGTGGTGCAACATGAAAAAAAAAATCATAAAAAGAACTTAGTTTAAGACAGAAAACAAATTTCACGATGAATTAGGAAGCTTTTTGATCTGAGTGAAACATAGAAATCTTTTCTGGCGAAGTAGATGGTATGTATTTATTTTTTTTCGTTTTTTCCTTCTTTTTAAATAATGATAGATCAGTATATTCTTTACAAATATGTTTAAGCTCAGAATTCATTAAAAAAAAAAAAAAAAAAAAATCATGTATAAAACCCACACCGTTTTTCCAGTGTATATAAGCTCATACTTTATTTCATAAATATGTAAAGCCATGCACCTCTCTTCAAGGATATACGTACCTTATACGCACAGAAACATAGAATATATATGTGTGCGTGTATGTGTGTGTGTGTGTGTGTGTGTGTGTGTGTGTGTGTGTGTGTGTGTGTGTGTGTGTGCAGGTATGCGTGTGTGCGAGCATGCGTGCGTTTTTGTGTATACTAATAGACAGAAAGATAAATGGATAGAGAGACAGATACGTAATAACCCACTCCTCTCTTTAACTTCCCTGCATAACCCCGCGCCCCACTGCGTCAGGCGAGCGCGATCAGCCTTGACGCACGATGAAGATGTTTGATGAAAGCAATCACTAGCAAAGTGCCTCGGGCGTGTGCGAGAAACAGGAAGCGAGGGAGGCCTGGGTCGTTTTTTTATTTTTTTTATGGGTTTTTCTACTGTATTGATGTAGGTATAATTGGTTTCTCTTTCTCTCTCTTTCTCTTTCTTTCTCTCTCTCTCTCTCTCTATCTATCTCTATCTCTCTCTCTCTCTCTCTCTTTCTCGCTCCCCCTCTCTCTCTCTCTCTCTCTCTCTCTCTCTCTCTCTCTCTCTCTCTCTCTCTCTCTCTCTCTCTCTCTCTCTCTATTTTTATTTCTCTCTCTCTCCCTCTCTCTCTCTCTCTCTCTCTCTCTCTCTCTCTCTCTCTCTCTCTCTCTCTCTCTCTCTCTTTCTCTCTTTCTCTCTCTCTTTCTCTCGCTCTACATGCGCAATCAGTTTTCCTTTCTCTCTCTCTCACCTCTCTATCTCAACGTGGATAAAAAAAATAAAAAAAAAAAAAAAAAAAACCGTGCCATTTCCTCCCCATCCCCCATTCTCACTCCACCTACCACCTTCCCTGCCCAATAAACTCTTTACGATCAACCTTTCTTACCCCCAACCTCTTCTTCACCCCCTTACCCCCCCCTCCTTACTCGTCTTTAACCCAAACCCATCTCCCTTATCCCCTTCTTACCTCCCCTACCCCATGCCCCCTTAACCACATCCCACAATTCTTACCCACTTCCCCTACCCCTTCCCCACCTCCCCTACCCACCTCCCTTAACCCCTTCCCACATCCCCCTCACCCCTACCCCTTCCCCACATCCCCTACCCCCTTGCCACGTCCCCTATCCCCCTTCCCAAATCTCACCCCCTTACCCACTTCCCCCCTCCCTAGCCCTTCCCCACCCCACCCCCTTACCCACCTCCCCCTCCCTACCCCTTACCCACCTTCCCCACCCCCTTCCCCACCTCCCCCCTCCCTACCCCTTCCCCACCCCACCCCCTTCCCCACCTCCCCCCTCCCTACCCCTTCCTATCCCACCCCCTTCCCCCACCTTCCCCCTCCCTACCCCTTCCCCATCTCCCCCTTCCCCACCCCACCCCCTTCCCCACCTCCCCCCACCCTACCCCTTCCCCACCCCACCCCCTTACCCACCTCCCCCTCCCTACCCCTTCCCTACCCCACCCCCTCCCTCAATCTCGATCCTCCAAACTAGCGATCAATAGCAGGCTTTGTGCAAACGAGCAACCCTCCTGTCGCCGCCTCGTCCCTCTCCTCGTCCGGCGGGAGGCAGAGTGAGCGCCGTCAAGACAAACAGTAGGAAAGGTTAATTAACATCTCATTGGAATATAGAGAGAGGTTGGATTTCTCTTTCTCACTCTGTCTCTCTTTCTTTTATCTTTCTCTCTCTCTCTCTCTCTCTTTGTGGTTGTCTTTCTTTCTCTTTCTTTCTCTTTCTCTCACTTTCTTTCTCTTTCTCTCTCTTTCTTTCTCTCTCTCTCTCTCTCTCTCTCTCTCTCTCTCTCTCTCTCTCTCTCTCTCTCTCTAATAATAATAACAATAATAATAATGATAATAATAAAAATAATAATAATAATAATAATAACGATAGTGATGATGACAATAACAATAATAATGATGATGATAACAATAATTATAACCATGATAAC
>NC_061850.1:7462213-7469713 GCF_019202785.1 Penaeus chinensis | reverse complement strand
GAGATAGGGAAAGAGAGAGAGAGAGAGAGAAAGAGAGAGAGAGAGAGTAACCAACAAGCAGACAGAGACAGATAACATCATAATCTTAAATCCTTTATTACTTAAGACGTATCAAATGGCCTTTCGAAACGTGCTACATGTCTAAGCACTCAGTCTCGAAATTAATAATAGGGTTTAGTCTTAAGCGTATATGTAATTTTCTCCACACAAAGGAGAACGAGAGGGAGCAGGAAGGACTAAATAAATGAATAAATGTATAAAACACAGACAGTACTAAAGATGAAATGAAAACAAAAACAAAAGAAATAAAAAAAAAATTAGAATATATGAAAGCAGACAAAGACAAAGCAGAATAGATGTTTTAGGAGGATAATATTTAAAAAAAACAAACATAGATGGCAAGGTGAAGCAGGTGGTCAAACAAACACGCGGCTGTAGATTAGCGTTAAAGTACAAAAATAAACAGGTGTAACAGGTCGGATGTAATAGTAGGTTGTAGATTAGGCATGCCAGTTGGTCAAACGCAAAAGTATACAGATACGCGGCTGTAGCTTAGCGTTAAAAAGAGTACAAAAAAATGAACAGGTGTAACAGGTGGTCGGATGTAGTAGTAGACAGATGCGCGGTTATAGATTAGCGTTCAAAAAGTAACGAAAAAAAACAATGACCAGTGTTTAGCAGGTGTTCAGACGCAGCAGATAGATGCGCGGTTGTCGATTAGCGTAAAAAAAAAATAACATCGTGGTTTTGACCGCTGTTGAGTGAACTTGAGCGCGCAGGCAAGTTGTTGCGGTCACAGTAATGACCTTGAGATAGACCACAGTTTAAACTTGCACTTTTTTAACAGAAAGATTCGTTTTCTTTTTCATTTTCTTCTGCTTTTACGGTGATTTTTATCTCCGTGTGTAATAGAACAATATGAATCATCGAAAACATATTATCAAGGTTAGACCAAAATTATTTGATGTGAATAATAGATAAATAATAATACTAATGATGATAATGATAATAGCGATAATGGTGATGGTAATGACAGAAATATTAATGAAGATGGTAATTATGATGATACGAATACTAATAATAACAATAATGATAATAGTAATAATAATAATGGTAATAATAATAATAATAATAATAATAATATAATAATAATAATAATAATAATAATAATGGTGACGATGATAATAGTAGTGATAATAATAATAGTAAGATAATAATAATGATAATGATAATAGTAATAATTATTATTACTATTATTATTATTATCATTATTATCATTATTATCATTATTATTGTTATTACTATCATTATTATTGTTATTACTATCATTATTATTATTATCATATATAAAAAAAATAATGATGATAATATTGTTAGTAAAATAACATTGTTCATAATAACAAGTGGTAATAATAACAATAACTATAGCTATGACAATGCTGAAAAAAACTATTACATTATTTCACATTATACAACCTTTTCCTCAATTTTTCTGACAATGGCCCCGACAGGCGTATTTTCCAAGGCGCTCTACAGACCACTTCAAAGTCGCCCTGATGCTGAAGGAACCAACAGCTACATCTTACAAACACTTGACACTTATCTCCGGGTATGGCTGGTTGGATGCTCAACGCGCGCGTCCTTTCGAGCTGTTGCCTCGTGCGCTCAAGTGGCGGCCGATTCGCTTTTGTTTCTCGTTTGTTTTTATGTTTTGTTTTATGGGGGAAGTCTTTTGTCTTACTTTTTCTTTTTTCTCTGTTTTTTATTTTATTTTTTTATTGTGTTTGTAGGAAAGTTTATCGTTTTTTAGTTAATGATAATATTAGTTTTATTTGTTTTATTTATTGCAATATTTATTTACTTGTCTATTTATTTTGCTTGTCGCTTGAAGACTTGGGTTATGTTTTTGCTCGATTTGATTATATTTTGTTTACTTTAGTTTGTTTTGTTTTGTTTGTCTGTTTATGCTATATATTTACCGCCCTCGTCCTTTGAGCTGCTGCCTCGTGCTCTGGAGTGGTCTTCACTTTTAAATTTTCCTTCATCGTTTATCTGTTTCACTTGTTTTTCTTTCTTCTGTATTCACACGATGTTTATGCTTTGAGTTTTGGCTTTAGTTTGTTTTTTTTTGTTTGCTATGGTTTGCTTAGTTATATATATATATATATATATATGTATATTTAGTACACAAGGCAAACCACTTTTTTGTTTGTCTGTGTTTGTTTTATTGTTTAACTGATTGATTTGCTTTGTTTGTTTTTTTGTTTTTGTTTTTTTATTGTTATTGGTTTCTTGATAAACAACCTTAGCGCTTGTGACAAAGAATGATTTACGTATATTTACAAAACTATTTACTAAAGGTAAGTCTAGGTAAGAATGTTCTAGATGAATAATTTACACGCAGCGATTTTGTCAATAACCACATGTGAGTGATAAGCAGCCCCACTGTTTATATGTCGCTTGAAGACTTGTTTAATTCGCCTTAGTCGTTAAGATAATGACCGCTGGGTTATCACTTTGAAGGACCCTTTGAGTGTTCCGGATCTAAAGTAATTGGCAGTTTATGATATGCATGTTAGAAATCTCTTTACTGCTGTCATTGTCGTAGTTGTATTTCACTTTTTGGTAATATATAGAAATTCTATTGTTTGTATAATGTGTTTACAACATAATTGATAAACACTGGTGGTAATTAAGAAGAAGAAAAATCATTATTCTTAATATCCGATTTCCATATACGTTTACAGTATAATTCTGAAATTAATAATTGATGAAAATTATAATAACTGTATAGCTACACCAAATTCCAAAGTGTAAATAATTTTAAACTCTTGACCATTAAGATCTATACTAATTATAACCCCGCGTTCACTACGTGTATGATTTTCTTGGCTAGCGTCACTGTACGCTAACTTTTCCGTTTACGGGGATATCTCAAACAAGATAATATACAAAGGGGACATGTATGGTATCTGGGGTCTGGCGTGTGAGGTCCAGGGTCTGAAGTTTAGGATCTGCTTCATGGGATTGGGGGTCTATAGATCAGGGTCTTGTTTGTAAGACTGGGGTCTGGGCGCTCTCTCTCTCTCTCTCTCTCTCTCTCTCTCTCTCTCTCTCTCTCTCTCTCTCTCTCTCTCTCTCTCTCTCTCTCTCTCTCTCTCTCTCTCTCTGTGTGTGTGTGTGTGTGTGTGTGTGTGTTTGTGTGTGTGTATGTGTGTGTGTGTGTGTGTGTGTGTGTGTGTGTGTGTGTGTGTGTAGGGTCTACGGTATTCAGTCAAGAATCTTGGGGTCCTACATCCAGGATCTCTATCGTCTGAAACCTGGGGTCTTAAATCTAATAAAGACCTATTTTCTATTGTCTGGGGTCGAGATTCAAGGGTTTGAAATCTGGGTCTACGGTTGTCATCCTTGCCCTTAAATAATCTTCATCCACATTTAAGGGTTACTCAGGGTGGATGGCCAACACCCTGTGGTTTATCTGTCATGCTAATTGAAAGGGTGACGTGTTCGGGGTCCCTTGGCATTCGACCGTGTCCCTACTGCATGACATTTAGGTGTCATGCTCTGGCTGTACCATCCCAAGCCTGGCATGGTTACCTATGCGCTAGAGGGAAGATGGAATGGTTAATATACAATATGTACGTCTTTTATAATCGTGTTGGTAAGTGTTTTTGTTACAGTTTGGTAAATTTCACGTCGCTGGAAATGTGGATTTGCTTTTGTAAGATTTAATGACACAAATGTTGAGAAATGTCCTCATATATACATATAAAGGCATGAATGCACAAATTAGGGTGCGCGTGCGTGCGCACGCGCACACACACACACACACACACACACACACACACACACACATACACACACACACACACACAGACGCACATGCACACATATTCACTCACACACACACGAACGCATATACAGACACACATGCAATATGCGTATCAGGCTACCCGGCAATTACGCTCATTAGACAGGTAGCTGCATACCTCCGTTAACAAACATGTCGACACCCGCGCTTATCACCTTACACACGCGAGCTGGCAAATGTACACGTAAACAAGAAGTACAAAGACACGCAGCAACGCAACATAGACAAGACACTAATTATAAACACATACAAATACAATATACACATAAATGCACGTACATACACACACACGCGCGCGCAGGCACACACATACACACACACACACACACACACACACACACACACACACACACACACACATCCACATCCACATACACATACACATACACACACACGCACGCACACACACATGCACAAACAATATACACATAAATGCGCGTACATACACACGCACACATACACATACACACACACACACACACACACAAACAAACAAACAAACAAACAAACATACAAACAAAAGTAAAGAACATGCATACGTTAATACAAAATACACAACACAAATAAGCACAAATACACGCATGCAAGCAGAAATGCAGACGCACACACGGGCACATACGCACACACGCACGCACAAGGCCTGGAACACACCCAACCATTTCCTGCGTCGTATGACAGGTGTCTCGGGAACCTAACCTTACTCTACGAAATTTCGACTAAAAGTTTAAGCAATTCTCGTCTTTCTGCTCACACGGCTTAAGGATTGTTACTGATTGGCAACTCACTGTGTATATGGTTTCTCGACAATCTGGCAACGGTGCTGTGAGAATCCTGCAACAATAGGAACAATTTCTACACACTGGAAGGTTGAACACCGTTGTGGAAACACTGTGAGGTTGATCACTCTCGAAGCAAAATATCCTAAAGTTGATCGAATTTGCGGTAATACTTGGGACGAATTATCACATTATTGATGGTAATCGTGAGTCATTAATCCCAGTTGTGGCAACAATGTGTAGGGTTTCTCACTGGTAAAACATTAAACATGATTTCAAGGCACATACGTCTTATCCTCTCACTTAATGCTCGTCATGTCCCCCGCATTCTCTCGTTACATCACCTCAACGACTAACCACAATAACAACACACACCCTACTGCTACAAATACAACCAATCAAAAAACAAAAAACAAAAACAACAATAATAAAAACTTTTAAAAAAATAAACATTCATCGTATATGGCAACAACCCCAAAGGTGATCGCCAGGTATGGTACAGCTGTAAAAACCGCTCGTCAGTTGTTTTATGGCGCGGGATGGACTCTATACACTGACAGAGTGAGGCGTAGGCGTTGTTATGTGAGAGCGGGAGGGAGAATGAGGCTTAAGCGCTGTAGTTCATTGCATTCGTACGGCAACCTGCGGGCCTTTTGTTTTTGTTTTATTTTCTGTTGTGTTTTATGTTATTTTTATAGTTGTTATTGCTACTGCTATGACTCTAATTATTATTGTTAACATTTATTATTATCATTATCATTATTGTTATTGTTATTATTATCATTATTATTATCATTATTGATTTCATCATCATCAACCCTTTTGTTTTGGTTTTCTCTCACTCTATATGTCTATATATATAGATAGATAGATAGATATATGTATATATACATATTCATACAAACAGTATATATATATATATATATATATATATATATACGTATATATACATATATATATATCTACATATATATATATATATATATATATACGTATATATACATATATATATATCTACATATATATATATATATATATATATATATATATATATATATAAAGTGTGTGCGTGTGTGTTTATGTGCGCGTGTTTCTGCCTATCTTCCCAGTCACTAGAAAACTCAACATCCTTTTCACAGACAATCAGCCAACCGACATAACGAACTCGCAGACAAATGCACTTTTAGCGAACAGCCGGCATTACGGCCGTTGAGTGAATATAATAACACTGACCCCCTGACCGCTACTGCCGAGTTCAAGGTTATTCATCTTCGGGAACAAGATATTTTTCTTTCGCTTTTATTTTTGGTCTTGTTCCGATCTATATGAACGCGGCGAGAACGTTGATTAAGTGAGGTCGCTGCGTAATTTAAAAGTGTGGTGATGATGTTGCTGTGAATGTTATTGTTCTTGCACTTGTTCTTGCTGTGTGTTTCGAATGCAGTGATATCATAACAGAGTCTGGGGACAGTATTAATTCTGAATTATCATTATGATGATAATCTAAATGATAAATAAAGTGTATTGATACTGATCATTATCATAATCATTTTAATACTAATAACGTTCATGGTAAAAATGTTGTATTTGTAATGCAATGACAGTAAGATAGTGATACATATACATGCAGAAAGACAGACGAAGAGAATGAGAGAGAGAGAGAGAGGGAGAGAGAGAGAGAGAGAGAGAGTGAGAGAGAGAGATAGAGAGAGAGAGAGAAATAAAGAAAGAGAAAGAGAGAGAGCAATCAGACAGAAAGCCAAGACAAAGAGAGAGAGAAAGAGAGCAGAGAAGAAGACAGACAGAGACAGGGAGAGTAAGCAACATCCCTTGACAGCTAATCTTCTCTTTGTCTTCCTCCAGACTGCCCCCTCCCCCCCCCCCCCCCGCAATCACCACAACTCACGCATTCTTGGGTTTGTCTCTCACCACTTCCTTCCTCTTCTCCTTGCCTTTCGCTTGAGTTCCTTTATCCGCTTCTTCTTCTTCTCCTATTCTCCTTTCCCTATTCTACATTTTTTTTTTTTTTCCGTTTCTTAATTTTTTATTCTTCTTCTATTCTCTTCCCTCCCCATCTCTCTTCCACCTCTTCCTCCTCCTCCCTCTTTTATCTCTTCCCTACCTCCTCCTCTTCCCCCTCTTCCCCCTCCTACTCCTCCTCTACACATTTACATACACAAATAATGGTATTGGCAATAGTCATAATGATGATGATAATAATAATGATAATAATAATAATAGTAATAGTAATTGTAATAATGATAATAATAATAATAATAAGAAGAAGAAGAAGATCAAGAATAATAATAGTAACTGCGATGACATTGAATTTAATGAATTTATGATGATGATGACAAAGATGTTGGTGATGATGCTGAAAATGATGACAGTAATTATAATGTGAAAAAGACGTTACTTATGATAACAGTGATGATATAGATGTGAATTAAGATAATATGATGATACAATAAAATAAAGTTGTTAGTTTTGATTATTATATTTATTGCATTACCCTGGGATCAAGTATATCAAAAATGACAATAATGATAGTAATAATTAACATACATTATTATTATTATTATCATTGACAAGACAAGGGATTATTATTACCATTACTATTTTTGTCAATTAATATAAAAACAATGACGATAATGATAATATGCAGATAGAATATACCTCCCTAGAAATACAAAACCTTTTAAACCAAATTATACGATTTTTGTCACATAATATCAAACCATATATCACGAACAACACTTCAAACATAATCTGCTGTGTATTTCAATGCCTCTTAATCCGATTAAATTCCGACTTAATATCTAATTAGACCGAAAATTGAGTTATTGGATTATA
>NC_061850.1:7452213-7454713 GCF_019202785.1 Penaeus chinensis | reverse complement strand
AACTCGGAATCGTTACTGAGTCTCGAGTAGGGTGACATATCTTTTCTCCTTTTATTTTATTTTTACTTTTTCTTTTTTTCTTTTTCTTTTTTTTACACTGTTACGCAAAAAGGAGAGTATCCTGGCAGCAAAAGGGAAGAATCTTAATCCCATTGTTTTTGTATTTGCTGCGACGAGAGAAATTGTAATAAAGAAAAACAAACAACATGACTCCAACCAAGAGAGCTCAATTGACTTTTATGAGATAATTCACCAGCGAGTGATTAGGGTTAATTATAGCAATCGGGGTTGTTAACTGTCATACACCCTATCAAAAGGCGTTCGAACGTATTGCACCGAGTTTAATCACACTCTAGCTGCGGTGCGAATAAGAGGTTCGTTCGTCTCGCGGTAGGGAAAAGAAAGGCGAAATTTAAGAGAGATTTGAAGAGTATGTGATTTTTAAAAAAATACATAAATACATAGAAAAGGTAAAAAAAAAAGAGCAAAACGAAAATAAAAAGTGAAGAGTGGCTATACGAAAGAAGAAAAAAAAAATAAGAAAGAAGTGCGCAAGGGTGAGGTCGCCCAGCCTCTGTGAATGAGTAAAGTTATCCGAACTGATCATATATGCATGCGTGGTGCCATCTTCCGTGTTACACCGGGCCAGTGCCCCCTCGGAGTGCCGTTGTGACCTACGTCGTGCCTGACCCGGTGTCCGGATCCTTCTGCATCCGAACCCGAGAGCTCAAGACGTCCTACATCTCCGTCGAGGACACGTCGCCGCACAATATGAGGATCCGCAGACTCCTTCGAAGCATTTATGCCTTCTGCAAGGTAGCAGTGCGATGCGCTTTTGTTTGTTGTTATTGTAGTTATTGTTATTGTTATCCTTATTTTTATCATTGCTATTGTTATCATCATCATCATCATCATCAGCAGCAGCAGCAGCAGCAGCAGCATTATCATTATCATCGCTGTCATCATCATTACTATTATCATAACCATGAAGACCTGTGATAGATTTTAACTTATTGCATATTTATTTAGGACGTATTTCATCGTTATTTTTCGAACATTGCTTTAGCGAGCTTAGACCTTACAATAAATGGGTATGCCTGCATCTATCCCTTTACTTGTTTATTGGTTTATCCATGCATTCACTTATGCATTCACTGCAACATATGATAAATACCCACTGATCACAAAGTCCCCTGCATCCTCGCCTGCAGCCATTGTTATGCAAACGACTGACGCAACTCAGATGCCAAAGAAACACGGGACACACACGCGCGCGCACACATACGTACACGCTCACGCACACGCACACGTTTATGCACACACACAGGCACACGCACACACACATGTGAACACACAAACCCCCCCCCCCCCCACACACACACACACCCATACCCGCACACTTACAAGGATACATACTGTACATTCATACATACGCATTTCATCACACTCCGTTTTCAAACCGTCAACCTCTGGAGGGGAGACATATCAGTACATCTGTCTCCAAAATAATCTGTTTTACAAAGTTCTCTCATGTTCTCCCAATGGCTTATTTGTTCTGGCTGTTATGGATGGGGGTGCTATACAAGTGCATTCCTTCCGTCACAGGCGCTGACGTCTACTGTGTGGACCTAAATGTCTTGGAGGGAGACGCTTCTCAGATGCGTATTTTGGCGGGGATGTGTTGCCAAGTCTGCTTTTTCAGCTTGGTTTGATTCCTTAATAAAGGCATATTCTATTATTTCTTTTTTTTATGTATTGCCAATAAGAGAAGGGGTAGGGAAGATTAAGTTCAATGAAGGTCATGGAAAGAAGAATGATAGATGGGTGAAGAAATGAAAATATAAATCCGATTTGGATTTTCCCGCCAAAATATCTAGAAACGGAATATATACGAATAGATACACAGATGGAGAAATGTAAACAAGGAAAACTGATTTAGATTTTTCCCACCAAAAAGGGCAGGAGCTTTCGATAGGACTTGACTTGAAAGGGCGGGAGAATAAGAAGTTTGCGCTGGAATTTCGATCCTACGACCATATTTGAGTTGTCCTGTGTGGTTTACGAGCCTAAACGGAATTAAAGTTAGAGGAAACCTTTCCTTTTTTTATTTTTAGAGGAAAAAAAACTTGGAAATAACAAATGCATAAATAGGCAATATGTAACTCAGGTGAGAGAGTCTGTACAGGAAATTCTTCTCATTGTATGTGACGAACAATGGTCCTTTCTTTATAAATATTAATAAAGATCCAATTATTCGTCTACATTTTTTACATTCTTGCCATGTCTAATATTTCTAACATAATTTGATGATCAGTTTTTATTCTTCATTGTTCTTTTTGATAATGCAAAATAAATCATTTGATTCATCTTTATACTTTGCAAGAATACCACATTATCACTAATAGTAATAGTGGTAAGAATTTACGAATATTACTATGATTCATTTTCATTTCCAATTTCCTCATTATTTGTCATGGTAACACCTCTTATTGTTATTGAC
>NC_061850.1:7422213-7424713 GCF_019202785.1 Penaeus chinensis | reverse complement strand
ATTATCATCTCTGATATTGTTATAATTTCTCTTCTATAAACTACCATTAGAGTCTTCCCCATGTCTAAAACCCAAAATCTGTTGCAGGCACCTGCAGCTATGCCGGAGGAGAAGGCGGGGAAGGGGGAGAATGGGGTCGGTGTGGAGACGAAGACCTCAGGATCCCCTAGCAAGTCCCCCTCCAAGGCTCCGAGGGGGAAGATGGTCCTCTCACGGGTCAAGCTCCTTGAAGGGACCGAGTGTGAGGTGGCGGTGGAGGTGAGTGGGGTATTGGAGTAATTTTAGAGAGGTTGAGGGGAGGGAGGAATGGGGTGCAGATGTGAGAGAGAGGGGGGAGTTAGAGGAAGGGGAGAGTAGGAGACTGAGTGGATTTTAGGGAGAGTAAGATGGGAGAAGGGGGGAGGGAGTGATGAAAAAGTGTAGGTAATAAAAGACAAGGAAGAGTATGTATATGTGAGAGGAGAGATAAGTAGAGGTGTCTGAGATATTTTCTTTTTTTTATGTGATTTTGTTGGTTTTGGGTTAGATGGTATGGAGGAATGTGTTGGCAGGTGGAAAAGAATTTGGCTGGTCATTCCCTTTTTACTTTTTTCCCCAGCTGTTCTATTGATTTCTCAAGGAAAATTTTGTAAGATTATAGTTGATAACTTGGCTTTTATTAGTTAAAGGTAAAGTGGAATATCATGTGTATATCTCAACAGAGACCACTGTAACTCTGGACTGTGCACAGAGTATCAGCTCATTGCATAACAATGCCAAAGCCTTATTTCAACTTTACTGGTGTGTACTTGTAACCAGGACAGCTACCAATGCAAATTTCTCTTATGACTTATAATTGAAAAGACTCAAATAAAAAGAAACACACTCAGAGACACACACTTAGACACACACACTCAGACACACACACACTCAGACACACACACACTCTGACACACACACACTCAGACACACACACACTCAGACACACACACACTCAGACACACACACACTCAGACACACACACACTCAGACACACACACACTCAGACACACACACACTCAGACACACACACACTCAGACACACACACACTCAGACACACACACACACACACACACACACACACACACACACACACACACACACACACACACACACACACACACACACACACACACTTACTTTAACAACACTGGTAGGTGTCTGGCTAACGAAGATGTGTCACTTAGCAGTCCGCTTTTTAACAGAATGTATCTTTTGTATACTGCATTCCAACGACACCATTTGATATCCAAGTTACTGGTTTATTATGAAAATGTATATCTATATGATATTCAGAACACATTCTGGTGCTCACTACATTTTATTATCAAGTACTTTAAAGAGATTTTCCAAGTATATTGAAATGCAGTATGATTTTTAGGTACCTAAATAAATGTCACAATTGCCCATTGTCCCATGGTTAGCTGGTTCAGGTGTGATGATAATTGAAAGTCATTTCTCTATGCTTTACACCAATAAGCAAATGATCTTACAAGGCTAAACACTTAACGAGCATGAAATGAATTGTGCCAGACTTCTTCATATGCTCACAAATAAACAAACAAATTGAACCAGCTTTACAGAAATGAATTATTTTTCTGTTCAAACTATAAACTGACCAGACTATATATTAAAGCCAGTGCCACCGAGAACTTGCGGTGCTCACTGTAGTTTTGGTTTATGAAATTTATTTACGACCTTCCCAGATTTCCTCTTTCCTTTAGTTTAACCCCTTGCCGACAGGTACGATGGGTAGACACGTGCTATGCCCACTGTTAGTACTTGTTTGATTGTTTTTAAACATAGATGGCTATACTTGTACTAAGTCAGCAATGAGCCAGTTACGAGTACTGCCCGTCTCGCCCGTTCACTCTTTTCTTTGATTTACAAAATATTTTACATTATCTTATTTTGCTGTTACTAATATTAAAAAACATTATAATAATTATAATGATTATAATAAAAATAACACCATCGATATTCATAGCACTAGTAAAAAACACGTTTTTCCCGCCAATTCAAATCAGGTACGGTCACAAGGTCTACTAATTGACTCCTTTGTGGCTAAGCACTAGCAGAGCCATCTATGGGCAGACATTTCACAAAAAATATAGAAAATAGGCACAGCATTTTCCCCATTTTTAAAAATTTTCCCCGACGGCATTGGGTTAAGGGAGTTTTCTTTTCTTCTAATTCCCATTAATGTTGATGCTCTTATTACTATTGCTGACTTTATGATTATTATTGTGTTATTAACAATACAAATGATAATCTAGAATGAAAAAAAAACAATATTTCCAAGAATCAAGGAAAGTAGTAAAAAGTGAGATAAGTGAGTAAGCCATCTAGGTGCAAATATAATTATTAAACTAAGCTCAATGTGTACTGCATTTACATACGTACCTTCCCCAGTTGCATTGGGTTTAATAAATGACTTATCTTACACTGAAACACTAAATTGTACTACACGTTCAGAAGAAA
>NC_061850.1:7409713-7417213 GCF_019202785.1 Penaeus chinensis | reverse complement strand
ATTTATGTGGTAGACATTGTGGATGTTTGGATTGGTATGAATGGTTATATAGGGTACTTCAGTTTCACTTATTTCCTTGTTGAGATATGAAGGACTGCTGATCGTAACAATAATTATGAGATAGATACTTAAATCAAGATTCTAGATATATACACAAAAAAACTATTTATATATATATATATATATATATATATATATATATATATATATATATATATATAGTTTATTTTTTATGAAATCCATGTTTCCCTTCTATTTATCAATGTCACGGACATAGACGTGGCCATTTCCTATAACATGGCTTGCAATTGGCTTACCAAACACAAGACATCAAATAGGAAAGTAGTGTGCTAGAGTTAGTAATTCATCACTGTCTAGAGCTCAGTTTCTTTTGTGTTTTAATGCTAAATTGTTTCATCAATTTCATTTTGTTAACATTAGTGACATTTCAGTTATTTATTTCAACTAGAATATAATTTGCAACTTTGGTTTCAACTGAATTTCCATACTAGAATGGCAATAGCCTATATCTCTGATTGCAATGCCTTGCAGTAGAGAGTACTAGTATGCAATAGATATTCACAATGCTGTCATGTCTGTGGAGATGGCTGGAACTGAGGTGCCTTATATAGAACTCATTACCATATATTTATCTTCTCTGTTTGAATATCTTAATATTTGTCCTAATATATATACACATTATGACTGTTAGTGTTTTTAATAGTTTTTCGTATAGAAGCCAGGCTAATCATTATTATTGTCATTTTAATGAAATTTAGGCTCCTTATTCTACTTTTTTTTTCTTAGAAATTAGGCAATAGATATATCTGTTATTCTTATTACTGTTATTATTATTATTATTATTATTATTATTATTATTATTATTATTATTATTATTATTATTATTGTTATCATCATTGTTATTATTATTACAAAGAGATGAAAGTACTTATTTTTCTAAGTTAAAGCATGAAATTTGCATAAGACTTGGAGCAATGGAGATTTCACGGCATCTCCACTTCTTTGCTCATTGTTCTTTAAATGTTAGTTGCCTTAAGGGGTGCTAGAACTCCATCCAGAATTAGTTGGGCGAAGAAGGGAGGTTACTCTAGAATTTATGTGCATGAGGGGATACATATATTCACATTTTCCAAATTTACCTTTGTGTTTAGAGTAAAACCTTCACTGAAACCAAAGATACACGATTTATTTTTAATCGAATGACATGATAAATTTAATGATTTTTACTTAATGTAATGTTTTGTGTTTACATGGAGCAAATCACACTACAAATCCATGAAGATATAAACTAAGTAATAGAATTTTGTATGTTGATATATTGTTTTCCTTTTTTTTTTTTTATTATAATTTAGATAATTTAATTTTCATATGGCTGTTTGCAATTACTAGAAATAATTATTTTGGGGGGTATTATAACATATAATTGTTTTTTTCACTCTGTATTTCCTATGCTGCATTGCAATTTCCTAGCCTACAATATTATGGAGGGTTAGTGAAGTATATGCATGTGTAGAGGATGGATATTTTGGTCTTGACTACAAGTTTGTCCGTCTTGAATGGCTAGAATTATTTTTTGCCTTCTTTTTTTGACTGAAGTCAGTGTTAGAGATAGATCTGCTTTTTAGATATCTGTTTACGGAGGTTTTTGCAGCATTTATTACATATATTGTATGTGTATTCAGTTACTGATTGGCCTTTACACATACAGGAAGAAACACTTTACATTCTCTCTCTCTCTCTCTCTCTCTCTCTCTCTCTCTCTCTCTCTCTCTCTCTCTCTCTCTCTCTCTCTCTCTCTCTCTCTCTCTCTCTCTCAATCTCTCAATCTCTCAGTCTCTCTCTCAATCTCTCTCTCTCTCAGTCTCTCTCTCTCTCAGTCTCTCTCTCTCTCTCTCTCTCTCTCTCTCTCTCTCTCTCTCTCTCTCTCTCTCTCTCTCTCTCTCTCTCTCTCTCTCTCTCTCTCTCTCTCTCTCTCTCTCTCTCTCTCTCTCTCTCTCTCTCTCTCTCTCTCTCTCTCTCTCTCTCTCTCTCTCTCTCTCTCTCTCTCTCTCTCTCTCTCTCTCTCTCTCTCTCTCTCTCTCTCTCAATCTCTCTCTCTCTCTCAATCTCTCTCTCTCTCTCAATCTCTCTCTCTCTCTCAATCTCTCTCTCTCTCTCTCAATCTCTCTCTCTCTCTCTCTCTCTCTCTCTCTCTCTCTCTCTCTCTCTCTCTCTCTCTCTCTCTCAATCTCTCAATCTCTCTCTCTCTCAATCTCTCTCTCTCTCTCTCTCTCTCTCTCTCTCTCTCTCTCTCTCTCTCTCTCTCTCTCTCTCTCTCTCTCTCTCTCTCTCTCTCTCTCTCTCTCTCTCTCAATCTCTCTCTCAATCTCTCTCTCAATCTCTCTCTCTCTCTCTCTCTCTCTCTCTCTCTCTCTCTCTCTCTCTCTCTCTCTCTCTCTCTCTCTCTCTCTCTCTCTCCTTCCTGCCTTCCTTCCTTCCTTCCTTCCTTCCTCTATTCTTTTCCCATAGCCCTTCCCCCTCAACACATACTCATACTGATATATGTAATAAAAACAAAGAATATTTTCTCTCATTATTTTCATAGGTTATTTATTTATCTTATGAATATTTCTTCTCATATATTTTGCCAAAATATATATTTTTTCAGCTAGAGTTTTAGTCACTCTCAATATAAAAAAAAAATAAAGATCAAAATTGTGAGAGCACCATACTAGTTACTTTCAAAAATTGTCTGTTCGTAGGACAGAGAGCTCAGGGTACGGGGCTCACTTATGACCCAGAGTCAGGTAATGTTAGTAGAGAACGCCTTGGGTTTTTCTTTCTTTCTTTTTTTTATTATTATTATTATTATTATTATTATTATTTTTTTTTTTACATTGACAGTTGATACTGTAACAGATTTTGGTCATTAGAATCCAAAGATTTTTTTTTTTTTTTTCCTGTTTGTCTCCCTATATCTTAAATTCCACCAGAGGTGAGAAATTGGCTTTTTTTTTTTTGTTGTTGTTTTCTTTTCCTCTTGAAATGAGAGGGAATGATAGACTGCAAGTATTTGCAAACTTTAATAGATTTTATCATATCTAAATATATCTTTATCTTTTTATATATAAGTACATAGAGGCAGATAGTACAAGCATGACAACTCGTTCTAGAAAAGAGCATGATACTCATTAATTAATGTATGGGATCTTATTTACAGTCCATATATATATATTTGCTGCTTGAGGACCAGATGAGTAACCTTAAATGATTACCGCATCTGCCCCTTTTTACAGCTTTGAGTGTGGTCGGGCAGAGGGAAAGCTGCACGCTAGTCCCTCTGCATCCCGATCTCTTTCCCAAATAAGTTCCCAAAACAAGCATGATTTGTAGTCAGATGTATTGTTCATAATTTGTCTGTCTGTTCCTCTTACTCTCTTGTTTTTTTGTACTCTTTTAACATTTTTAATTTTTTTCTTTTCTTCCAGTTTTGTCTTGAAATTAGTGTTTGGCCTTGTAAAGTCTTTACATTTTAACTTGTACTGTTTTTTTTCTGTGTATAGTTTAATTTTTTTTTCTAATTTGTTTTTTCAAAACTTCCTATTGTATACTTATCAAGATCAGAATTCAAGATCAAACAGAGGTGCTAATATTTATGAAGACAAGTGATTTTGACTTAAGTATGGTTTGGCTAAACTGGACCTTCTGCCCACGTATCTGTACACTGTGTAACTTTGGCTCGTCATGTTGCAGCCCAAAAGAATGCTAGCAACCTGTCGCAGGGGCCTCTCCCCCCACACACAGGTAGTCTTGCATGTGGTACTTGGTTCGACATCAATAATCATGCTTCTGATATAGTGCAAGAAATGCCATATATTGATTCCTTCGGCTTCAATGGTAAAAAAAAAAAAGGCTTAGGTGCTACTCTCGCAACCAGCATGGGCGTTCCCTAACCTCTCTCCTTCGATCTAATGGTCTTTGTACGTGACTTGATCGGCAGTTTCCATCAGTCTTTCCCCACCCAGTGCTACTACTATTTATTTTTATCAGTTGATTTTGTTATTTCTGTTTTTATAAAGTAAATTGATATCATTGGTATACAACCACCATTTCATTTACTTTATTTTTTCATATTCTTTTTGTATTGTACTGAATTGATGATTTATTTTAAGAATCGTGTTCCTGAAGGAAGGATTTCTGTGCAAATATTATTTTGTTTAATGCAAGTTTTCCCTTCTCCCTTCCCTGCCCTCCCTTTCTAGCCTTCCTTTTTCATGTGTATGGAGATAAAAGTATACTTCTCATGGTTGGTTTTTCAGTATACCAACAGCCGGGCACATAAGGAAAAAAACTGTAAACTAATTTATGTCAATAGTAGTGATACCATTAAAATTGTAATGATTAATGTCCCACCCACCCCAAATATTCAGCCTATCTCCCATAAGCTTCTTAACTGAGAAAAAAAAAATCAGAAAGAAAAGGAAAAAAGAAAATACATTGTATTGTTGATCTTGCCATAGATGATTGAAAGGAAGCAAAGACTGACTGGATTGCAGAAACTGTCCCTCTGTTTAATGTTGCGTACATAATTCCATCATCGTCCCTATGTGAGTTTTTAGAAGTTTACCATTTTGTTAAATCGAGAATCTACATTTTTTGTGAAGCATAAACAGCTCCTCAATGGATTAACCAAAAGAAAAAAATGTATATTTGTTTAGATTCTCAACAGTTGTATCATGGTTTTACTTTGGCCTTTGTCTTGACCTGTCCCAGTAGGATTTCTTCTTTTTGAATGACAAATACATGTACTGTAATAATATTTTATTTTTGGTTTGTATACATTTCTAAAGCATCCTTTTTAGAGGATCGGTATTCAGCCCGTTGTTTGATATTAATGCATAAGGATTAGTCTCGTTTTATATGTTCTATGACAAAAAAAAAGACAGACTTTTCTTTCAGTAATCTGTTTGATTCATGTCAAGGCATTTATTTCTGCAGTGGTGTCCTTTTTTAGATTGTAGAAAAAAGAGGAAAAAAGGAAAACTAACAGATTTGAGAAGAAAGACTAATATCATGCTTAAGCTCTTGCATATAACACTGTGTTCAATGCCATCCTAACCTCCAGCTATGACTAGTGTCAAAGAGATAATTAGTAGCATAGTTTAAGTTTTGAAATTTTGTGCCATAACTCTACTTCTAGTTCTCTGTCTTGCCTTAAATTATTTTGTATGATATTCAGTAACTTCACTCTCAAAAGCAAAGCAAAAAAGAATAAAGCACTTTAATAACTGCCACTTTCCTTATGATTTTGATAAATCTTTTGCTCTTTAAAAGAAAAAGTCAAAGTTTGTTCAGGTTTTCTGGTTCACATCTGACTACAAGCATCCCATTCCTGTTTCTCACCCTGTACCTTTCCTATTAGCCCTGGGAACCCGCACTGGGGAGACACCCGAGATGTCCAAGAGGCACACCATGTCCCACCCTCCCCCACACATCCCTGGCTTGGAGGAAGCCCCAGGCAAGGATGGGGCCAATAAGGCTGGCAGCGGAAGGGACACCCCTTCAGCAGAGGAACGCACCCCAGAGAAGAAAGATAAGGTTCGTAGTAATGTGTAATCTGGTCTGTCTATTTTCATGGTTTATTGATTTTTTCTAGTTTGCTAGAATGTGAATGGGAGGGTTGGGTTGTCACAGCCGTTATCCAGTATCCAGTTAATAAGTAGAAAAGTGGGATCATTAATAAATAGTAACAGATTTCAATATTTAGTGTAATGTAATCTTAACTTTTAACTTTTTAACCTTTTCATGGTTGATTTCAGCACCAATATGAATCAGGCAAGGTTAATATTACTTTAGATTAGAAATGGAAATAGATGTCTTTACATATATAT
This sequence comes from Penaeus chinensis, assembly GCF_019202785.1. NCBI lineage: Eukaryota > Metazoa > Arthropoda > Malacostraca > Decapoda > Penaeidae > Penaeus > Penaeus chinensis. The sequence continues at coordinate 7,411,322 of NC_061850.1, read as the reverse complement.
GTATCTGGATCTTTGTTTATTTTTTAACAGTTTCTTCTTCAAGGTGTTTATGATGGTGATTATTATAGAAAAGGATCAACTATAGCCATTCCTTTTCATACACACATTCCAAATTTAGGTGTTTTTATTTAGACAAAATTGTTGGCTTCAGGCAGATGCAACATTTAGTTGACATGCATTTCATTGTATGATTCCAGTCGGATGCTATGCTAGTCTTTTTTCTTATAAGGGCATCTTGATAGCTCATAGATATATTTCTTTCATTTGTTTTAAAGTGCTAGAGCAATAAGTTTGGCTAGTGAAATTTAAGTATTCTTATATATATATATATATATATATATATATACATAAATATATATATATACACACACACACACACACACACACACACTACACACACACACACACTACACACACACACACACACACACACACACACACACACACACACACACACACACACACACACACACACACACACACACACACACACACACACACACACACACACACATACACATAAACATATTACAAGATAAATATATACATTATATATGTATATTGCAATGCGTTTATATATTACTTATATATATATATATATATATATTGTAATATATTTTATATATATATGTATATATATGTATATATATACATATATATACATATATATATATATGTATATATATATGTATATATATATGTATTTATGTATATATATATTTATATATATATGTATATATATATATGTTTATATATACACATGTGTGTATATATTTATATATATGTGTATATATATACAAATTGTGTATATTATATAAACATATATATTATATATATATTATATATATATTATATATATTATATATATTATATCCCCTTGCCGACGGATACGACGGGTAGACACGTGCTTTGCCCACTGTTAGTACTTGTTTGATTGTTTATACACATAGATGGCTATACTTGTACTAAGTCACCAATGAGCCAGTTAGGAGTACTGCCCGTCTCGCCCGTTCACCCTTTTCTTTGATTTACGAAAAATTTTACATTATCTTATTTTGCTGTTACTAATATTAAAAAACATTATAATAATTATAATGTTTATAATAAAAATAACACCATCGATATCCATAGCACTAGTAAAAACATTTTTCCCGCCAATTCAAATCACGTATGGTCACAAGGTCTATTAATTGACTCCTTTGTGGCTAAGCACTAGCAAAGCCATCTATGAGCAGACATTTCACAAAAAATATAGAAAATGGGCACAGCATTTTCCCCATTTTTTGTTCATTTTCCCCGACGGCATTGGGTTAAATATATTATATATATTATATATATATTATATATATTATATATATTATATATATTATATATATTATATATATTATACATATACATATATATATATTATGATATATATATACATATATATATTATATATACATTAAATATATATTATATATCTTATATATATTATATATATACACATTAGATATATATTATATAATTTATATATAATATATATATATATATATTCATTTATAATATATAGATATATAGATATTCACATATACATATCAGTACAGATCTATAATCACATGCATATATA
>NC_061850.1:7364713-7392213 GCF_019202785.1 Penaeus chinensis | reverse complement strand
CAGTAGCAGTGACAGCTCAAGTGATAGTTCTGATGACAGCTCAGATGAGAGTGTGGTGGTGGAGAATCGTGAGGGCACAGAGCCTAAGGACATTGATTCATCCATGGTGGCCTCAGACCGATCGTACGCAGCAGACCACTCGAACACATCCCTCATCGTGAACCCTGCAGCAACGAGCGAGCCCTCCTTCACGGCTGACCACTCGGCCTCGGAGCTGATGGTGGATCCCTCTGCACAGGCCACCCTGGAGGGCGCAGGAGGAGAGCTGAACTCAGCCTCCTCCACTGCACCCAAAATTGTCAAGACCACTACAAAGAAGACCTTTGTGCAGGATGCAGAGGGGGTCTCAGAGGATATTGTCCAGAGAGTGGAAGACCTGGGGACAGGAGAGGTTGAGTTGAACACCCAGAGCCAAAAGGTGGGAATCCACTTGCACTTTTTTTTAGTCTATATCTCGCTCTATCTCTCCTCATCTCACAAGAGGCGGAACTTGATTTGTATCACATCATGGGATTGTAATGAATGTAAATTTTTCTTTCTTTCTTTTTTTTTGTTTATTTATTTTTCTGTTTTTTGTTTTTGTTTTAGAAATTTGATTGTTGCCATGCATCCTTTTAGTGCTGAATCCCTTGCTAGTTGAGCATGTTCCCTGATTTAGAGCAAGTCCAAAAGCATGTGGCTTTTTCTGAATATTTTTGAGTATTTCCTAAATCAGTTATATTTGATATTGAATCTTGACATAAATATGATTGTCTCTATTTGTTTACCTTAATTTTAAGTTGCCTTTTATAAATCAGCTCGAGAGATGTATATTAAAAGAGAATAAACACACCTTCAGAGAGGTGTAGTCACTCGCTTCAATGCCTCAGTTTCAATACTGTTTATTATGTAAGCTATTTATCCTCAGCACTGCATCTTAGCGCTGAAGAAAAAAGATTAAACCCAAACCCATTTGTTTGGCTGAATGATGCATGTACATAGCCTTTTTGACTTGGTGGGTTTGCTGCAGGCTGAGCATGCTGAGGGTGAGGGAGAGAAGCCTCATGTTGTAGCTACAACTGTTACCACCATCACGGCCCAGAGCATGGAGGACAAGAGCACCAAGGAACGGACGCAGCAGGTATGTCCCCGAGTATGGGAAGGAGAAGGAGTGGGTGGGATGGAGGGAGGGCAGGAGGGAGGGAGGCCAGGGTGAGGGGATGGAGTTGTGAAGGATCTGTTTTGGAAGGGATTTGGAGGATTCGGTCCTCTTTGTACTTGTGTCTCTGCACTCAGTTTCACATTTACACTCGCAATTACACATTCAGGTATAATCTCAACCATACTTATATTCTTCATTCACACATTCACTCCCCTGATACTCACTCACATTTTCTCAAGTAACAGAACACAGCACAATTCAACATGCATGCAAAAGCATACATGCACTCACACATGCACTCACACATGCACTCACACATGCACTCACACATCACACACACACACACACACACACACACACACACACACACACACACACACACACACACACACACACACACACACACACACACACACACACACACACACACACACACACACACACACACACACACACACCTCTTCTCTTCTCTTCTCTTTTCTTCTCTTCTCTCTTCTTTCTGTCTCTTCTCTCTCTCTTCTCTTCTCTCTCTCTTCTCTTCTCTTCTCTCTCTCTTCTCTTTCTCTTCTCTTCTCTTATTTATCTCTCTTCTCTCTCTCTTCTTTTCCTCTTCTCTCTCTTCTTTTCCTCTTCTCTCTCTTCATTTTTCTCTTCTCTCCCTTCTCTCTCTCTCTCATCTCTCTCTTCTCTCTCTTCTCTCTCTTCTCTCTTCTCTCTCTTCTCTCTTCTCTCTTCTCTCTTCTCTCTCTTCTCTTCCCTCTCTTCCCTCTTCTCTTCCCTCTCTTCCCTCTCTTCCCTCTCTTCCCTCTCTTCCCTCTCTTCCCTCTCTTCCCTCTCTTCCCTCTCTTCCCTCTCTTCTCTCTCTTCCCTCTCTTCTCTCTCTTCTCTCTCTCTCTCTCTCTCTCTCTCTCTCTCTCTCTCTCTCTCTCTCTCTCTCTCTGCCCCCCCTCCCCCCCTCCCTCTCCCCCTTTCTCCTTCTCCCTCCCTCCCTCCTTCCCTACCTCCTTCTTCCCATCCTCTACTCCTATCATCTCATTTCTTCTGCCCCTTAACTCCCAGTCTATCTCCCTTTCTCTCTCCTCTTCACATTTTCTCTTATTTCTCTTCCTCTCTTCCTCTGTCTATACAACACAGACAAGTAGTAGTAATCCCAGAAGAATAATGCCTAGTAACCCTTTTACTTCCCCTCTCCTTACCAGGTCCAGGAGAAGACCTTCGCATCAACCACCATGACAACTGGCACGACACAGGAGCAGACAGTGGTGACGCAGGAGGTGAAGAAGCAGTCACGCTCCATTGTCCCTCAGGATGCAGTGGCCATTGACAAGCAGGTGAGGCTCAAGATAGGATGGGTGAGGAAGGGAGGATGAGTAAAGCAGGATTAGGGCAGGTGTAGACTGTGATGGGGCTCCAGATTTTTTTCCGTATGTTCTCTCTATTTTTTTTTTTTTTTTTTTTTTTTTGTGTGTGTTTGTGTTTGTGTTTTGTGTGTTAGGTATTTTCTTTTTAATTTTTTTTTTCTCTCTCTTTTTTAAATATCTTAATTGCATGTAGATGAGCTTGAAAAATGATGGATTGATCGATGTATTGCTAAAAGTAGCATGAGGAAAGAGAAGTTAATAGTATTACAACAAAGTGCATTACTGTCAGTCAACAAGTAAATGAGATGCTGATATTGTAACCTTGTAATGACTGTGATAAAAAAAAAAAGCTTTTGTGAATGCCCAATGATTGAAATGAGCTATTTATCTCTCTATTTGGCTTAACTTATCTCTCCAGAACATTATTTGCAAAGCTCTTGCCATTTTAGATAGATTTTTGCCATATTTACTTTATTCTTCAAGTTTGTTTTGAAGTTAGATTAATGCTTGTCTTGTCAAAATTATTTTCATGTTTTCAGTATTATCAGTTTACCCTCAGTATAATTTGTATCTAATTCAAAATGCATGATTGTTTTTTTGTTATTTTTGTATATATGAATTTACATTCCCCTTTAACCCCCTACAATTTACTATTAAGAAGATTATCCTTACTGATAGCATCTGTAGTTATAGTAGAGTGCCCCCCCCCCCCCTTGTTCCCTCCCACCTACGATACTAGGCTTCTTAAGCTTCAGTGGTTTATGAATTAGAAAAAAATGGCAATGATAAAGGAAAAGAAAAGAAAATGAAAGGAAAGAAAGAGAAGAGCTGAACTGCCTCATTCCTGCCGCTCTGCATGTGATAACCCTTGCATTAACCCCCCGACTTGCTGAATTCTTCCTTGTGGCGTGAAGGGTCAGGGCGGCCAAGCTGCTACCCCCTACTACCCCCCGGGAGACTTTAGCGGCAATGCACGCGCCCGAACCCTCTCCAGCGGAAGTGACGATTCAGGCACCTCAGTCGATCCCTTGGACTCTGATTATGATTTTGTCAACAAGGTTAGTTTTTGGTTTTGTGATGATTTTCGTTTTGTTTTGTTTTGGTCACTTTTTTTTTAAGATTTGTTTAAATTTTGGTTTTGTTGTATCGGGAGATCTCCAGGATTTTGACAAATGGAAAGACAGAAAAGAACATTTGAAAATAATCTTTTCATTTTTTTTTTTTTTTTTTTTTTTTTTTTTTTTTTTTTTTTTTTTTTATCCCCTCTTTATGGATCCTTTATTGATCTTTTTAACAGTGATATTAGGAAGCCTTCATTTATTTTTTATTATTATTTTTTCATCTGATTTGATGAATTTAGTGCAGACTGTCCCACAAAAAACAAAGTATTTTCACTTGCTTGTGATTAGAAAGACACTTAGATATTCAAATGATAAGGTTTTTAGAGCTAGCCCTCTAAAAGTAATTTCTTACCTTATGCCTTTGACCAGATTTTAAAAAATTAATTGGAACTATTAAATGCTATTTCTCTCTCTCTCTCTCTCTTTCTCTCTCTCTCTCTCTCTCTCTCTCTCTCTCTCTCTCTCTCTCTCTCTCTCTCTCTCTCTCTCTCTCTCTCTCTCTCTCTCTCTCTCTCTTTCTCTCTCTCTCTCTTTCTCTTTCTCTTTCTCTCTCTTTCTCTCTCTTTCTCTTTCTCTCTCTTTCTCTCTCTCTCTCTCTCTCTCTCTCTCTCTCTCTCTCTCTCTCTCTCTCTCTCTCTCTCTCTCTCTCTCTCTCTCTCTCTCTCTCTCTCTCTCTCTCTCTCTCTCTCTCTCTTTCTTTCTTTCTTTCTCTCTCTTTCTAACCTCTTTCTCTCTCTCTCTCTCTCTCTCTCTCTCTCTCTCTCTCTCTCTCTCTCTCTCTCTCTCTCTCTCTCTCTCTCTCTCTCTCTCTCTCTCTCTCTCTCTCTCTCTCTCTCTCTCTTTCTTTCTCTCTCTCTCGCGTGCGCATGCTCTCGCTCTCCTTTTCTTTCTTTCTTTCTTTCTTTCCTTCTTTCTTTCTTTCTTCTATTTGTAGGATCACTAATAAAGCACAGGTAGTTGACATGAGAAGCGAGCTGAACAATTACAAGGATGTAAAGTTCAGAATAATATAAATCCAAGTGAAAGAATAATTGGAAATCAGAATTCTCAAACTCACATTCCTGAGAGGATCACTTTTTTCCCCAATTTTTCCCCCAATTTTTCAATCACAAACAAATGAAAATTAGAAGAGAAAAAGAAAAAAGGTAATGAGAAAAGTAAATGCAGCCAAGATTTCCCATTACGAGAAAATGGCATACGCTAGGCTAAAACAGGTGAGTACAGAGGCCCCCCGGTTCCCCCCTGACATGAATTAGGAAAAAAAAAATTCTCTCCGCAGGATGGCATTGTACCGACTGAGGCCCAGATGTTTGACGCAAGTGGCGTCGACACCTCCACCATGAGCGTGGAAACCCCCCCTGTGGTAGAGACGGAGTTGCGCAAGGTTGGTTGGCGGAGGGAGAACAGTATTTCCGGCTCGTTTGGCTCTCGGATATACGTTTTTTTCTTTTTTGTTACGTTTAATTTTTATTTGCACTAGTTTGATGCACTTGAGAGTCTTGAGTATGCAAGGAACCATTTATCTTTCTCATAATCTCTCTCTCTCTCTCCTGCTTGGTAAAGTTTGTTGTGTAATGTTGTTTGAGGCTGCATTATGAGAAGTGTCTTTGCATCCTTTAAAGAGACATATATATATTTTTGAAGACTGGGAATTGCACCCAAGAGGATATCAGTGTCTTGTGGTATTTATTAGTTTTTTTTTTTTTTTTTTTTTTTTTTAATTATTATTTACCGTTATTTTGGTTTTGTATGCATGGATTAAAAATTGCATGAGCATCTCCTTAAAGATAAAAACAAAAAAATAAGTTTGCTTCATTCATTAAAAAAAAAAGAAAAAAAAAGTTGTGCAGCCTCTACTTTTTATATATAATTTCTTTCTTTTTATTTTCCGTTATTTGGTTAGTGTATTTTTTTATAGTCTTTTACAAGAGCATTTACTAATTCACTTGTTTGATATCGCAAAAAGATCCTGTTTTGACAAGATTCACTTTCACATCATGTTCATTTATCCTTTGAAAGATTTGTGCATACATTTTATCATGATTATTGATTATGATTATTATATAGCTGTTATGTGTATATTACTGATTGGTAGTGTTACAGTTATTATCATATAAAGCAGCATCAGTATGTCATATTTGTCTAGTTTTATCATTCTTTCCCTTTCTTTTTTTTCTCTGTCTGATAATCATTATTATTGTTTTTATTATTTTTATCATTATTATTATTATTATTATTATTATTATTATTGTTATTGTTATTGTTGTTAATGAAATTGTTATTGGTATTTTTATTTGTATTTTTTATATTAGCAATTCATAATTAACATTGGTTAATACTATTATCATTTTGATCATCAGTATTATATTATAGTTATAGTGGGATTATCTTTGATTTTTTTTATGATTGAGTACTAGGTGTAGTCTTGAGGTCAGTTTACTTATGGTCAATATGTTTAACATTTGAAAATTGTGGAACCGTTGAACTGGAGCACGACACGTCTCTACAGACCATTCAGTACTGTTTTTATGTATTCCTCTTTAGATATTTTACTTTTTGTTAGCAGTCAGTTCGACTCTTGTCACCTCCATCGTTACACATTTTTGAATGGGGCTTGATGTCTCAGCAAATTCTATCTGACCTTGATTTAGTGTTCTTTCTGTGGATGAAAATGTAATATTGTCCTCACATTTGTCATTGCAGGAGTTTTGCCTGGTACAGTTGAGATAGATGCTATTTTTGATTTTGAATTTGCTCCTAAAAACAATAAAGATGTCTCAGTATTCCAGATGTTGGTTAGAGTATAGTCATGTGTGAGCAACAGCTGACCACTTCCTATCAAAAGTAAAGAGGACATATTATTTTATTTGTTTATATAGTTATTGCTTTTCTTTTTTTTATTATTATTATTATTATTATTATTATTTTAAAAAATTCTTTGGCAGCTTATTTCTCTAAGAAGAAATTTAAATTGTCTGAGAAAAAATGGAACTATAGGTAAAAATAGTTGATTCCTTCGTGATGACTTAGTCTTTGAAAGTTAAATTGTAGAAAGTTTATGTATTTAATTCTAGTTTGCTGTGCTTGGAAGTCTTTGGCAACTTACAGCCTAGTCCTGATTCGTTAAGTCGTTGCCCTTCTTTTTTATAAGGAATATCATCAGAGTTGCATTATCGTTGTGATGGCATGGCAATGGTCTTTAATTAGGAAAGAATAGAAAAAAAACCCACAGAAGAGAGATAAGTGAAAGCCACATATTGGCTGTAGTGTGCTTCCACATAGGATACTGCTATACTAGTCAATAGCAAACCAGTACATTATGTCAAGGAGCAGAGCTAGAAAGACATTTCCTGTGTATATCCACTATACCATTAGAGGTTATTGCTTTTTATGTTGTTATTATTATTATTATTATTATTATTATTATTATTATTGTTATTATTACTATTATTATTATTATTAATTATTAATTATTATTGTTTTTGTTACTGTTATTGTTATTATTATTTTTACTGATATTATCATTATTGTATATACAGTTTATTTTATTTTATTTTATTTTATTTTATTTTATTTTTATATTAGTTTACAATCACTACTACCATTTTTTATATTAATGATGCTGTTACTTCTATTACTTGTACTATTATGTGCCTATCACTTGTTATTATTATTACCTTTATTATTAGTAATATTATTATGTTTACTGTTATTATTTCAGTTCTCATTAAAGTCATCATAATTTTGGTTATGAATTATCATTGTCATCATCATAATCATTGTTCCCTTTTTTTCACTTTGAAACTAAACATTAATAGATTTTAATCCATGTACAATAGTAAGTTACATCACATAGAAAAGCAATTTCAGTTTTATTATTCACTATTTTTCCTCCACCTCCTCCTCTTCATCCTCCTCCTCCTCCTCCTCTTCATCCTCCTCCTCCTCCTCTTCCTCCTCCTCCTCCTTCTCCTTATCTAACTCTTCTTCTTCTCCTCCATTCTTCTTCAACATACCACAGTAAAAGTTGAGATCAGTGACTGAATTTTGTGATTATTTTTATTGTTTAGATATTTTTAGTCTCCATGTATCAGTAGGCTGGTAGTGCTACTAGTTTTGCTCTCACTCATTCACAGCTACTCACTCATGATATTTCATTACCATTTTTTCCTCTCTTTTTTTTTTTTTATTCCCATTGTCATGCAAGTTTGCCATGTGCGCTCTACAGACCGAGCCCTCAAGTGTGTGGCTTTGATTTCCGCCAGGTGTCTGTGCTGGGAGGAGAGCTTATTGACGAGGAGAATGCCGAGGTGATCAGCTCTCAGGCCATCACTTCCCGAACCCGCACTGTAGAGACCATCACTGTAGGTGTCCTGTCCCATCGTGTCCTGTTTCCTACTCGTGTCCTTTCCCAGGGAGTGTTAGGTAGTACCAGTCCAGCCCAGAACACTACTATCATTACCTCTCCCCTCCCCTCCTCTTCATCTACCCCCACCCCAACCTCTCCTCTTTGCCCTACTCCAGGTACTCTGTCACTGATGACGACTACCACGTCAGACTTTGTGACTTTTCAGGGAGTTTTTGGCGATGTGACCCCACCTCTAGCTTGCAGCAGTCCTGTGTCCCCTGAAGAGAACCCTGTATCCAGTCATTTTACTGCGTCTGCTAACCGTTCCTCTGACAGTGTGTCTTATGATCAGTCTCAGGACTCTGTTTTTTCATGTGTGAAGTCCTCATCCCCTTTGCTTTGTGTTCCCTCACTTCCACCCCCAACAGTCACTTCAGCACCAATCCCAGTTCCGAATGCCAACTTGTCTTCTCCACCACGTGTCTCTCTCGCTCCTGTCTTCAAGGCAACAGAGAGTCGAGTACCATTATTGTTGTCATCACCATTAGCATCCTCTGTGCAGAGTATCCTAACATGTGTCACCACACCACAGCCCTTGACCAATGCCATCCCACCCTTGTTGAGTGAATCTGAGAATGAATCATCAGAGAATGCCTGTTCTTTAACCCTAGAATTCTCAATTTCATCCTCTTCACACTCATTATCAGTCTCTTCAGAGTGTCTGTCTCCTTTACTAAGTCATTCAGATACTTCTAGTAAACTAAATACAGAAATTTTATCCTCACTTGAGAATCCCCCTATTATTACCTCTAATAACTCTAAATCTACTATGCAAATTTCATTATCTTCACAACCAAGATCCCCAAATGAAGTTTTGACTTCTGTTCCTTCATCAAGAGTGTTAGTCTCACAGAATTCCTCTGTAATCTCAACTCCATTAACTGCATCATCAAATTATCATTCAACTTTGCCTAATTCCCTTTCACTCATGCAAAAATCTATCAAAGCTGTGTTAGATGCCCCAGCTGCTATTTCTTCGTTGATTCATCCAATATCTCTAGCAAACCCAGGAACTGTTCCAGCTTCAGGGGACTCCGCACACATTGTTTCTCCAGTCTCATCTACAGTTAATGCAGACTTTGCTTATGCATCTATTCCAATTTTATCAACACCTTCAATTGTTCCAACCTTATCCATGTCAGTGGCAGTTCCTCCAACCTCCATATCATCAGAGCCAGGCATTTCAAGCTCACTAAGTTCAACACTGGGCATCCAAACCTCTTTATCTTTGCAGTCAAATGTCCAAAATATTTCCTTGTTTCTACGTGACAACTCAACCTCGTCAGATTCAATAAATAGTTTCGATCCAGCATTGGTTAGCTGGGCACCACATGATTCTACATCAATGAACTCTCCAGCAAGTGTTGCAGTGATGAACACTTCTCTATCACAAAGTGTATCAGTCTCACCATTAGTAAATCCCTTGTCAACCCCAGGAAGAGACTCCATTGTTTCAGATTCGTTTCTTTTGTCTTTGGGCGTTCCAGCATTAGAAATGCCATCAGATATTCTAACTTCAGTAAAAAAGTCACACACTGTTCCAACTCCATCAATCTCATCACCCATTCCTCCATTATCAGTAACTTCCTCAGTAGTGCCAGTGCCAGAATACTCCACACACATTGTTCCAACTTCATCAAGTCCAACTTTATTGGTTTCTCCTCCAGTCTCTTTGATTTTAGAAAAGCCACCACCAATTGTTCTGGGATCAGTTCCCAAAACTTCATCAGTCTTTTCACCAATTGTTTGTACTCCATTGAACTTCAAGCCAGTTGCCTTAAGTTCACCAATTCCAACATTGGACACAGAAGCTCTTCCTTGGCTTTCATCAGTCTCTTTACCTGTTTCAGAAAATGCATCACCAATTTTCTCAAGTCCACTGAATGCACCATCCATTGCACAAACCTCACTGAATACACCAAAGACTGTTTCAACCTCATCAGATACACAACAGATTCCTTTGACCTTCAGGAGTTCATTACACACTATTCCTGCTCAAGGAAATTGGCCATTTGTTGTTCCAAATCCTTTATCACATTTATATAGTTCAGAGCCATCATCTTCATGTGATGCTAATGTTGCAACTGTGTTCTCATCTTATTTATCAGATACTCAAAACTCTGTGTCTTCTTCCTCTCTGACAACTCTTGAAACAACCACATGTGTTGTAACACCCTCCCCACTACTTAGTCCTTGTATAATACCAGACATTGTGCCTGGCATAATTCCCACTTATAGAAATAGTCCCCCCCTTGTTTTAGCCAAAGAACCTGAAATACCAACTACTTTAGCTGATTCATCTTCTGATTCCTCTTTTTCTTTGGATTCATTGGAATTTGCCACAGACATGTTGCCTCTCCTTCTCTATGAAGAGGGCGTTCCCTTGTCCCTATCAACATTACAGGATGACTCTGTGGTAGGCATTGATGGAAATGTGTCAGAGAGTTCAGAGTATAAAACTGAGCTAGATAGAATACATGTTTCTGTACATGCCCCTTTACTTCCTTCCCATTCATCATCAGTATTATCTGTTCCCAATGCAACACTTTCACAAAAGGCTGAAAGAGCTGTATTAACATTATCAGTATCCTCAGCTCCAAAATACAGGAGTGCTTTTAACAGAGGATACACAACAGCAACATATAGAAATCCAAATGTCCTTTTACCTACCCTTCCTGTGACAAACATCACATCACCTCACACCATATGTTCTTCTGTCTCAGTTTTAACGGATACTTTTTCCAGTTTGGAAACCCCAAATTCAGCCTCCATTGTTTACTCATCCCCTGCCTCATTGCCATATTTAATAGCATCCTCATCATCAGGATCAGTGATAAAACAGTGTGATTCATTAACCAGTAAGCCAAGTCAATATGCATCTGACACTAACTTATTTGAAGATAAAAAATCTAGTAGTGTGAATAGAAACATCATTTCATCTCATTGCATAATCCCTAGTGGGAAAGGCAAAAATAGCTCTTTAACAAATGCTTCCAATAGGTTGAAAGCTTATAGGAGTGCCTTTAACAAGGACCAGACAACAGCTGTATATAATAGATACAGTCCCCAACTTCATACATCTGTGACACCAATTTCATCTTCCAGTGTTTCTTCCACCCCAGGATTCTCAGAGCCCATATCAACCCCCTCTCTATCATCATCCCGTGCACCTTGTGAATCAAGAGCAGCAATTTTATCACTCTCAGTGCCACACTCATTGGCAGATTCTCTCTCTCCATTCTCAAATCAGTCTACTTCAACAACTGTTGAATCAAATTCACTTTGCCTGTCATCTTCACCAAAAAATGTGCATTCATCATTATGTCTGTCATTTTGTTCATCTTCTTCCAACATTCTGCCAATCTCAGAGTTGCAGAAACAGATAAGTTCAGTATCTGTTAATTTACAAAACTTGCCGTCACCTCATGAGTCACCACATAAACTTGGATTTGCACCTTCAGTTCCTCAGAGCTTGCCATTTAGTTTAAGGTCTTCTAAACCATTGTCAGTGTCAGTAGCTTCTCCTCTTCCCAGTTTTTCAAGTGCTCCCTTTGCATATGTTTCTCAGAAAAAAGCTTTTAAAGGTTACAGAAGTGCTTTCAATAAGGGACAGACCACTGCTGTTTACACACAGCTAGGTCAGTTTCCCTGTGTATCAACATCAGTCACTTCTGACTTCACAGTTATACCATCATCATTACCTGAAGTGACTTTGGCAATACTGCCATACACAAAATCTAACACAGACATTGTATCACCTCACAATTTCACATCAGTCTCAAGTTCATTTCATAGTTCAGCTCTTTCCACTTTGACTCCACCAACGTTGGCTCCTATTGTTTATTCATCTCCAGTCTCATTTTCCAAATTATGTAGTATTTCCTCCAACATACTCCCAACCATATCATATAAAAGTTCTCAACAGCCGAGTAATGTCAGTGATGTGGTTATACATTCCCCAGATTTAGATAACATTTCCAGTCACAGAGGACAGGAGAAAGAATCTGCAGCAGAGGAAAGCAGTATCTGCTTTGATAATTTCCCGCACATTTTGCCCCAAATTGAAACTATGTCCCATAGGCAGGTGACTCCAGGGATTAGCAGTGAAGTACATTCTTATTGTGCATCCTCTTTTGATAATGCTTTATCTCCCAATATTCAAGATCAACCTCATTCTTCCCAAGTGAAGCTTGTCTCTGATATGTCTTCAACAAAAACTGAGACAAACATCTTAAGCTCAAAAAGAGAAGAGTCAAGAAATTTACATTTTGAACCAAAGTTAAATTCTGCATGTAGTTCCTTATGTACCAGTTGCAAAGGCTGGAACGAATTCTCAAACGCTGAGTGTACAGAGAAAAGTACAGCAGACCAGTGTTTGAAAACCCTTCTGATGAGTGTGCCAAGGAATGTTCCCTCCATGACTTCGTATGAAAATAGTTACCGAATTGCTTCCCAATCAATGTACATGGTGTGCATAGTTGGTAGTTTCCTTTACATTTGTAGCTTCCCTGCAAGTGAAGTTATTTCCCTTCTCATTTTGCTTCTTGTATTTTGGGCTGGTGACTGATTTTGTATGGAGATGAAATCTGAAAAATCACAGGACATTTTCAATATAGATGAAATAATTTTGATTTCTATTATTTACTAAATTTGTGAATAAGTGGAACATGTGGCATTTCAGAATTCATCACTCCTTTAAGGGGAAGGACCCTGGTGGTGGTAGATGGTTAAGTTTTTGCCTTATATGCATATTTAGTGTGGAATGATTCGATATATCTTATGATTTTAGCTTTTTCATGTACAGTGCACCCTTTTCTGATTTCTCAAGAAATTGACACTTTTCTTTCATTGTTTCCCCAAAGGTTTCAGGTTTTAGAATCTCTTGTGCACTGGATTTTATTTATTGACTGAATTCCAATCATCCCCCATGTTGGTTTTGGGTAAAGACAACTGATTGTGTAAAATTGTTTTGATTACGCTGAACTGATTTTGTAAGCACCACTTGCTCTTGCACCCTTTTTCCACCATCTATATGATATGATTCACTGGGATCTGTTGATTGTTGACTAAAGTTCTTGCACTGGGAAATGGATTTATTATTTCAATATATTATTTTAGAAATAAAAGCTGATAAGCAAGTGTATATGTTTGTAGTGTTATGTGATGGTCTCTTAAAAGAATGGAGATGCAACAAGTATGTTTATTTAGGTAATCATTGTAATAGGATTCTTGAAGCAATCGCTTTTAACATTTGTTAAAAAAAAAGCATCAATATCAGTTATACACAAAATTAACACAGTACAGGCTCTATCAAAAACAAAAACAGAAGCCTCCCAAATAAATAGAAAAAGAATAGCTAATCTTCAGCCACACTTTCCGCAGTACAAAACTGAGAAGGACGGGGTAGTGGAGACCAGAGTGGAGCAGAAGATCACAATCCAGAGTGACGGTGACCCAATTGACCATGACCGTGCTCTGGCTGAGGCCATCCAGGAGGCCACCAGGATGAACCCAGACATGACGGTTGAGAAAATCGAGATCCAGCAGCAGTCTACGGAGTAAGAGTTGAGTAAGTATGTCTAAATATTTTGATGTTCTTGGTTTTTCTACTTGTTGCTTTCGATCATTTCCTCCTCCATTTCCTCTTCCTTTCTCCTCCTCCTCTTCTGCCTTTCATCTCCTCCTCATCCTCTTTCTGCTCATCCATTTTCCTCCTTCCTCTTTTTTTGTTAAATTATCATATAACTTGCCTTCTGATATTGCTTACATTTTTTTTTTTTTTTTTTTTTTTTTTAATATTTTGATTGTTAATTCAAGAAAAGTTTACTGACTTACTGTTCAGATATTTATTTTATAAATTTTCTTTCAGATTCTCCAGTTGAGACATCAGAGACCCAGTGTTAACTCCTTTATAAATGGCAGCTTTACCGAGATAACCACCACATCGGCTTTTGAAACATTTTCCCCCATTAAGATTTGAGTCCCGCATGCTAGGCCACTGCTCGGCAATCCGGGTCGTTTTGCTTCTTCGGCAGCAACACGGGCCTATAAAAAATTATGAAAAATATAAGCGATAGGCAGCCCCCTTTCTTAGAGACTATAGTTTTTCTGACATTAACATTTAGTTTTGACAAAAATGTGCTTGCAAACTTACCAATGTGTAAGCTGTGTTTAGCAGGGAAGTGAGTAGTAGATCGATACATTGTGGCATATCCCAATGCTTCTAACCCAGTAATTTTGTCAGGTATTTTTACCTGGTATAAAAGCAAGAAAGATAAAAAAAAAAAAAAAAAAAAAAAAAATATAGAACACTTGCATTTTTTAACTTTTAATAAGAGAAAAGATTTAAAAAATGCTGTCTTCAGATGATCTTTTAAACTTAGATTTTTATATCTCCCTTGCTCCCCCCAGTTTTCTTTGGTCTAGAGATTATGATTCATGGATGGTAAGCAAGCAAGCAAGCAAGCAAACAGCAATAGCAGCAGCCCCTGGATACAGCGAGAAAAAAGGTGTTTGCAGAGTAGAGTATAGCAAACCTTGATATTCTGGTTGAAGTAAAAAGAAAATGCACCTTCCCTTGCAGTTCATCAGATGTGTAGAGACAAAAGAATAATAATGATAATGAAAGAAAATTTTAACTAAAACCAAAAGCTTCAAATCTGCTTTTCAGTTTCTCTTGGCTGGCTTGCATACTGTTGTGGTGCAAAGCTGAGGAACTGTTTATGATTTTGTGTGGTGTCTCTACAAGAGGTCTATGGTGAATGACACTCAGAATAGGGGTGGTAGTCTTTCGGAAGTGCCTCGCCTGTTATTATTACCTTTTATTTTTGGGTTAGAGCTAAATGATATGTACTGAAAAATTCATTATATATATATATATATATATATATATATATATATATAATATATATATATATATATTATATATATATATACACTTTTCTTTTTTTTCTTTTTTTCTCTTATTTGTATGTAAAATGCTTGTGTGCATAGAAAATGTCACACAGTGGATTATTCTATTTCTCAAGACACGAAAAGGAATTTAAGGAAATATAAGTGAAAATATATATATATATATATATATATATATATATATATATATATATATATATATATATTTATAATGTATGTAATTCAGTTTAGGAATGTAATGCAAGATTTTTATTTTTCACTAAAAGTTCTATATAGTTTAGGTTGGTCTCTCTAAGAGCAATGTGATTATCATGTCAAGAGCAGCTTCATTGGTAGGGAAAGTCAAGCTTGAGAGAAAGTGTTAATGTCGGTGAAAATTCCAGCTCCAGCAAAAGTAATCAGAGTTAGGTGAGGCTTCCCACACCAAAGTACAACATATCTATTAAAAGGACCAGTACAGTGTATTGATGATGGTGGGAACATGCCACTTTGAAGTCGGATTTTAAGTAATTCTAATGATTTTTCTTTATATCTCTGGTGACGATGAACAGTATCAAGAACAAAGCTGTTCAGACATCAGAATAAAGCTTAGTGAGAGACCACTCTTTTATCAGTTTTTTTTTTTCTTTTTTTTTCACCATATTTTTTATGAAATTACTTTGTCACTATATGTTTCTTCAAGGAAGAAATGCAGAGGTAGAGAAAAAATATTAATGATAATTATAATGATAAGTTATTAAATTAACTGTAATTTGGGAGTGGATTAATCATTACTTGACATCAACTCATTGCTTAAAATGTAAACATCTCCCCCTTTAAATAAAACAAACAAAAAAATAAAAAAATAAAAAGAGAAATTATTATAGAATAAGTCCCCTAATATTTTGTGAATAAACCATCGCGTTGTGATCGCTAGGCATACGCTTGTCTAAGGAAAAGATGAAATAAAAAGCAAATCGTCACTCTCAGGGCTTTGTCCGAGAAAGCGCCAGCCCTCGGAGAGGCGGGTGAGAGGTGGGTGCCTTTGTTCAGTTTTTCGATGAAGGGGGGAGGGAAATGGGAGGGGAGGGTCTGAGGGAGGAGGAGAAGGGCCGTCGCCGTTGTTCATCAAGTGCCTGCCACCATTCCACACGGCTGACAGAGTCCCTGCTTCTTGATCAACAAAAAATGTTGGCAGAGAAAGGGATGATCCCATCAAGAGGTTGGCTTGAGTTTTCACTTCATTTGTACCTCTTCTCATTCCCCATCCCCCCCACCCTTGGATTGCATTAGCTTACTATTATTGTTATGTATATTTTTTCTTTTCTTTTTTTTATTATTCCATTCTATATTTTAATATTTTGTTCTTATACTAATATGTTCAAGAGAAGTTGGTTGGTTGAACAGCTTTATTCCTAATGGTCAAGATGTATATTATGCAATGAAAACATAGTGTTAGTGCTTGAGGATTGCGATGTGCCCATTTTTCCACCGGAATTCCACGTGGGGACGTATTTTACATTGAGCCTATATTAGGCTTCCTGTTGTGCTATGTTGAATTCCGGCTGACTAATACCGGGACCCAGAGGCTCAAATTGGTATCTTCCTCTGAATCCCTTGGAGCTTTCCAATTTAATTGCATTTCTTTGACAATGCTGGTGGAAGTTGGTCGTCATTGCGATCTTTCGAGCCAAACATAGTGTTACGTGGGTCGTGTGTGGAGCTGCTTTTCCTCTCCCACTTGTTCTGTGGTGGACTCGGTGTACAGTGTATGAGTCGTAGTTGTGATACTCCTTCAACCTGTAATGTCTCCTTCTTGAGTATGTAGTTATTACAGAATAAATCTAAGAGAGACACCCCCTCCCCCAAGGAAAAATGTACAGAATGCCTTTTTTCTCTCTTTTTTTCCTTCTACTTTCTTCTTCTATTCTAATAATGCTCATCTCCGATGCATCACCGTGAAGATAACATATCCCCCCAACCCAGAGTGAAAGATGGAGGCAGACAAACACCGTTTCACGATCCACGAAATACAGAAATTAGACTTGAACTCCTTATCAGAGTTGGGCCAGTGTCATCACACACAGCAGCTATAGCAGCTAGTTCATTAAGCATATGTCTATAACTATAAATTGGTGTAGACAGACTGAACAACTGACTTAATTCGCAGCAACTTCAAAGAAAAAGAAAAAATCCCTTAAGTGCATCTTACCACTCAGCACTGATAAGGAATCTCAAGCATTGTGTAGAATCAAAGGTTATTTTCCACTTATATGTAGTTTAGATCTGAAAATAAGGCAGCAGAGTGAAGCCATACGCTCGTAAGCTTCCGACTCATCTATTACGCGCAGCGAATGTAGATTCTAATTAGCTTTAGCAAATGCCAGATGCAGAGTTGCGTATCTTCTTCTGTTTTTAAAAGTTATTATTTTTTTTGTTAACCTTTTCTAATTTTATTCATTCCGATTGTGCACTTAGAGTGTGCGGTTATATTGAATCTCTTGAATATATGCACCTTTCTTTTTTTTCTCATTTCACTTTGCTGTACTTATTTTCACATAAGTATCATCACTGCTCTGTGAAACGACCATGTAAACAAAACACATTAATATGTGAATGCAGCTTTCAAAATATGTATTGTTGTAACCATTATTTTTTCTTCTTTTTATTTTCAAGAAAATAAATGTTAGGTAAGTTTCATTGCTGTTTATTTAATCCATAACATGTAAAACACTAAATCATGTGGTAATTTGTATTACACTACAAGCCTGCAACATTTATTACTAGCTAAGAAATACCTTTATCTTAAACAAAAAAAGGAAAATAAGAGAAAAAAGTTTGGGCAAATTTACTATTCCAGAGTGGCTATTACTACCATTGAGTTTGCACACTTATACTCCATATATGATATGGGGTCTTTTCACAGTGCTGATGGTAATGAACTTGTCACTTATGGCTCCACCTCATGAGACATATGTCATGGAATTATTATTAATAGGTAGACATACTAATCTCTAATGAGTACTATGATAATTAATGCACAAAAGCTTTGAAATTTTTCACTGGATGAAAAAATGTTCATGGCTCTGTGTACTTGTAATGTAAATTCAGTAGCAGCATTACAGTGACAGAATTGAAAGGATAGAAAATCTTTAATTGATTTACTGATGCTTTCAGATCTGGAAGTTACTTGAAAACTTTTGGCTGTGCTATTCCACAGATATGCCACAGCAGTATTAAGATCCTATAAGACTTGGAATTATGATTGCTCAAAAAATAATGGAATACGTACTGACCATTATCAGTTGTGAACTTTCTTTTGGATGAAAAGGAAATTATTCCTTTGACTGCTTACACACTCACTTGGTGAGGGCAAGAGACCAGTAAATGATATTAAAGACGCCTACAACAAAAGGAATGCTAATTTTCCCAAAAGTCAGAATGAAAGTTGGAGTGACCCTCACTCTCTGCTTGCACATAACATGTAGCTTTTTCAAACCATTTCCAGCTCTAACCTGGCCACCAAATCGATCATTAGACCCATCATTTCTGTCACTCTGATCATCCATAGTGCAAATCTCGTGATCATCTTGTACACAGATGGATGCGGTATGGATGAGAATAACCATGAAGATTATGACTATGCAGAAGAAGAGCCAAATATCAACCATTTTGAAGTACGATGTCTTGGGAAGAGTTTCTGAAGTTTGTGTAAGGAGAGAGGACAGCACTAAGAGGGATGTGAGGGAAACCATCACGCGGTCCTGTTAAAAAAAAAAAAAAAAAATACAATGATCATGCAGATGAGGCATTTAGTCATGAGTTTATACATATTGCGAAACAAAAGCAAGTAATGTCTTAAAACTGACGTATTTTGAGGAGCACACTAGTTACTTTTGTTTTTATACTGTAGCTTTTAAGATAAATATAGTTTATGTGGAAAGGAACACGTTGTTCTTTTTGTTGATCTCGTTTTTTTAATTAACAATATTTTACTCATGTACTGATGTAATTATCATCTTTAGAATAACTTACATTGAAATCGTGGACCTTAAAGTAAAAGGTAATATATGCTATGACGATCATTATTGAAGTTGGCAGATATGTCGTGACCAAATGATATCCACTCTGCCTGATCAGGACCATGTCAAGCTGCAGGAGCAAAAGAAAATGAAATGCAAATATTAGCTTAACGTGAAAGAGATTATTGCATACAATTTTACCAGTTGCGAGAAACAGAACAATTTATCAAGAATATAATTATTTGAGATATATTACGTGAATATTGTTATAATTTTGTTCTGATGTACAGCTTCTTTGGCGCATTTATTAACACGCAAATAAATAGTAACTACGGATATCTAACAAAGAAGGAAAATCTACTATATTTTCTATAAAAAAATAACCTAAAACCAAATCCAAAAGCTGCTCTCAGATTTGTTTTATTTTCAAAACTCTTTCATGAATAAGTGTATCAGAATAACCAAGATCCCAAACTTAAATTTTAATTGCCTCACCTTCAAACTGCTGTAGCTGGAGTTATCGTTCACATCAACCATCGTCACATCGCCGACCACATACTCAACCAGTTGCCTTCTACCAAGAAACGTGACGTAGTCTGCCACCAGTTTTACGTACATTTTCGTGGCAGACTGAGTTTGGAAGCTCATCGTGCAGATCTGTTTTGTTACATATAAAAAGGGAGTGTAAATAATTATAGTACACACATTTTAATTCTTCATCTTGAGGATCTGTTGTTCACAAGTATTATAATCATTATTATCACCATTATCATCATTAACATTAATATCATTATCATAGATCATCATAACTAGTTCTCTAATATTAGTATTACCTGTGTATCGAATGGATACATCTGAAGTTCGAATGTGCAGCCATACAAGACGTGATACTTTCTCTCGAGCAAGAGCTGGGCTGTGCGACCGTTGTACACTTCAACTGAAAAACATAGGAAAAAGAGTCCGTATTATTGCGATGAAGGCAACAGAGAAAAAGGAAACGTTTAAAAAAAATGTTTCGTCTTTAAAATGACAGTCGACTATCCAACGTATTTTTTGTTTTTGGATAATCGACTGTACTATTGAAAATTTCAGTATAGACATTAGAGATAAACGCGATGGATAATTTACACAAATGTAAGATCTCAGTGATGAAACGATATATAACACTTTCTGAAAAACTAGCATAAACTATTTTACTATAAAAAAAACAAACAAACAATTGTCTAATCTGCAATCAATTCCCTTCCCGAAATGTTATTTCAGTAACCCCCCCCCCCCCCACAGTCGGAAAGTCCTCAACGCCCAATCAATAAGTATAACCCCAAAGTAAACAATTAACACATACTCTCATGTACAAACGTCATATCCGATGGTATTGGCTGTCCCCTTTTCAGAACATAGACTTTGGTCTCTTCGTCGAGCAGGCTTCGTCTGTTTCCACGAGCGCTTTTGAAACTTAATGTGGGAACCCAAATAGATTTCTTTTCCGTCTGTGTAAGAGCATTTAGGTCTGTTTCATCTTTGAGGTTCTCGAAGAAAAGCCGTGCGTCGTACCACCTCATCTAGAAGAAAGAGGGAATCCGCTGTATTATTGCATATGGCATAAACCAAAATAGACTACGACCTTCTGAGGCCTGTTAGTTATTTTGGCTATTTGAATAGTTATATAAGTTTTACCTATAAAAATAATACAACTCAGCAAATGTGAGTCGCATGCGTTTCCTGTCTCAAAATAAATATTGAGACATTTACTTATCGACCAAGCAGTACGAAGTACAGTCATAACAATACACAATTTAAATATCATAAATACCTGCAGAATAAAATCAGCGGTGAATTCCATATTGACAGTGTTGATAGACGTCAGGGTAACGACGTAAACTCGAACCAGGACGTTCAGGGCTGTTCCATTATCAATAGATGGAGGTGGAATCTCTGGTCGGTAGCCGTCTGTAATTTGCTGTAATGACTGAAAAAAAAAACTTTATTTGGCTAGTAAACTTTGCGTTGAGTAAAATAGAAAAAACAAAAACAGAAGAAATAAATCTTGATGGAACTGAATTGTTATATCTCTTTCCTTAAACGAAAATATTGGTTAATCAGCTATCCAACACTTAAAATATATACATGAAGTACAATTACTAACTTCCTACACAAAAATGACATTATGAAAACTGAATTCTACATGCATTAAAAAAGTCCTTAAAACTTTGACCAGTGACCAAAAATAATAATACACTCAATGTAAAATATAACACAGTAAATATTAATGACAAGAACAATGATAATGTTAATAACAACGATGATATTAGTAATAAAACAGTAATAATGACAATCCTCACCAGTACACTGCAATCTTCTTCGTCAGAATAATCATTGCAGTTTGTGCGTCTGTCACACCGCTCATTAAAAGCTACGCAGGACCCATCTCCGCACGTAAAGTACCCGGAGCTACAAGCCGATAAGGTTAGCTTCAGAGTAGACGGACGGCCAGAACACAGAGCCGAACTGAAGGACCAGGTGTGACTTCCTATTGGCAATGGTGTTCCTCCTCCTCTTTTCTGGTGGGGTCAATATGGTGGATCTTTTGAGTTGTGATTGTATGATTGTGATATGCAATCTTTATATATAAGTCAGATTAAAAGCGGTGTTAAGTATATGAATTTAAAAATATATATATATATATCACCTGCATACATATCCCTCTTATGAGTAACACACCTCTTGTATTGGGCGGATGAGGAATTTTTTAATGGAATTGTCTGTAGACTACACTGCAGCTAAATAAATTCCTGTATATGAATCGTAACCGGGAAAATTCCCATTATTGTATCCTGCCTTTAAGCTTATGAATGGCTTTGGCATGACCAACCTTCATGACGCCGTAAGTTTGGTTGTTCCACAAGGACTGCATCACGTACGTCTGGTTTTCGGGACTCCAGAATATGTGGGATCGTCGGGAACCAGTGAAGTGTGGGTATCCATTCTTGTCTCCTGCTAATACATAGTGCAAATCGAGAACCGAGTTTTTACATAAGCCTAAAACTTTCACCTCCGTGAGCTTCGTGAACTGGCATGACCAGCACAGGGTTCGGCTGTTGGAAAAGGAGAATAATTAACAAAAGAGTCCCAAAGCAAATCGACACTGGTAATTACACAAAACACATAGGTACTTGGGAGATAACGAGATTTTAAAAGCAACAAAAAGCTCTAGTTGTTTACCCACCTCTTATCATGGGAACTTACTCGAAAGACACATGACATCAGGAGAATATATATAACCATAAAAAAATACGTGCGCACAAAATAAACATTAAAAGAACAAGAAAAATAAACCCCCAAAGCTTCCTACAAGCATGTGACATCGACCCATCGTCCAGGAGAGTAAAACATGGAGACGCAGTTTTCTTCCCGATATCCATTGGGTTCGTAGGTGTTCCAACTCCCTGGGTAACTTAGCTTCTGGCCGGTGCCACTGTCTTCCCAAACTCCTGTAAGCATTTCAAGTGGCATTAAAATGAATGTCGATTTTTTATGTAGTTTCCCTTGGATTGTGAAAAAGCTAAATGTAAACAGATACTACTTTTTAAATCTTATTAGCCTTATGCTTTATCTATGTAGGCCTAGAGTACGTTGAAGAAATCTAAAGATATATTTTTCATGGCCAGTATATATATCATTCACCAGCCTTTAAACATAAACTTCCAATATTTTCTCAATCGTTCTTTCTTATTTCAACCCCTTTTCAATTTTTTTCAATAATTACCTTCCTCTCTGACATCGGAGTAACCGACCCACAGATAGATGTGGCCAAGGTTATTTTTACAGAGTGGGTAATAGGACATTGTGTGATTATGTAATAGTTCGTTTTCTCTTTCTGATGCTGGAGCAGACATTTTCCCCTGAAAAAGAATATAATAATATAGTAATACAATCATTATATCACAATAAAGACATTATATCATATAAATGATAATGTTCACACGAAATACTGTGAAATTTTTGCTTTGCGTTTCCAATTTAAGTTAACCCAAATAAAATATACGACGGTAACCAAAGAGTAGACTAAGCACCACCCAACCTTCAGGAGGCTACAGAGATGAGTGGCTTCGGGAAAGGGCTTCGGGTCGGCCATCATGATGTGGGTTATGGGCATTTGGGTAACCATTTCGCGCGGCAGGTCCCGGATCTCGACTTCCCCGTGCATCTCCCACGACGAGGTTAGCCAGCTGACTACATTGCCTGCGTGGTGTTTTGTTCGGTTATTCGTTTGCTTGTTTGTGTGTTCGATTCTTGGCTTCTCTGTTTAGTGTTGATTGATAGATAGATAGATAGATAGAGAGAGAGAGAGAGAGAGAGAGAGAGAGAGAGAGAGAGAGAGAGAGAGAGAGAGAGAGAGAGAGAGAGAGAGAGAGACGGAAAGAGAGAGAGAGAGAGAACAAAAGTGAGTAAAATTCACGTATTTTCAAACCTCAAAACTATCTCCATACCACAGCTAGAAATCAATAGCGTTAGTAAATAAAAGTCACCCACGAAGTTGAGACTGACCTTGCAAGTTGGACTGGAAATTAGCAATATCATTTATCATGACGTCGTCCAGTGCATAATCCCAAATGTGCAGTGCTGTTATCTCCCCTGATAGGGACTGGTCCTCCTGAAAATGAAATGTAGAAAATATATATAATAATAATGATGATGATGCATGTTGTGGCAACCACAACATGCATCATCATCAACATCAACGGTAGAGGTAGAATGATCGTGAGATGATGATGATGATGATGATGATGATGATGATGATGATGATGATGATGATGATGATGATTGATGATGATGATGATGATAACAAACTATCAAGGATAACAGAATCATGAAAAAACGAAACAAAACGAGTTAAAAAAAAAAAATCCTTAACAATACCTCACAAAAGCATCATACCAATAACAGGATTCACACACGCACCTGAAACCCTCCTCCGAGCACGTCTTGGTCTTGGCCCAGAATTAAAACTCCATCGCCGTCTATGCTCTTGTTGATTAGCCTTATGTCGCCTTGATCCCTAACGGAAATACGTGAATATCAACCACAATAATTCAAGACGCCAATAATCCAGGGCAATCAAACAAATGTATTGAATAATAACTTTAATATAATCTAATGAAATACCAAAATACGATCTTACCTGATGGTGATTTCACCCTGAACGGCCATGGCCCAATCTCCCGAAGAGAGGTTGGCCGCTAAGCAATAATGCCGCCAATGCCACAGGGGTGTGCTTTGCTCCGAGGTGTTCAGCGCTCCAACTAACTGCATTCGGAAGCCTCGGGTGGTGTGGTCTGTTAGGAGGATTCTTATTATTATTATTTGCTCTTCATATTATTATTTGTTATCGTTACTATTATTACTACTGTTATAGTCGTTATTATTTTCATTATCAGTATTGTTACAGTTGTGATTATGATAGTTACTACTTTAGATATTATTATTTTATGACTATTATTAAACCACATGAGGAGGCAAAAATAGCGGAATGGTCTTCGGCATACTTGTGCATTTTATTTTTCCTTTTGTTGCATTTTACATGATGATTGTTATTCTTGTTTCTGCTATTATTATCATATTCTATATTGCTGTTATCAATGCCAAAAAATCTTGTTCCCACGATTATTATCATCTTCCTTGTGTCAGCATCAAAATCATTAATTTGCTATCGTTATTATCATTATCATAAAACAATAAATAATGAATAACTAAATACTTACTGTAAATGCAAAATGTAGCTAGTTATAGTTACATAGATTTAGCATTTAGGAGAAACACACACAAATAAATCAGTAAAAAATGTGTACATACAAAAGTCCCACCTAATCTGATGACATTATTATCCTCGTCACTGATAGCGTAAGACAGAACCACAGACTCTCTCCGGTAATAGAAGAGGCGGAGTCTGTAGCAAATAGTGAAGGCACTGAGAGACGTCAGGTTCTGTGTCAAAATGGCTGCGGACGAGGCGCTCGGAGACCCCGTTGGCTGGAACCTGAAGACTCTCTCACCGATGCCTGTTGTGGTTGTGGCAGAGGTGGAATGATCGTGAGATGAGGAATGGAAGGTGGTGGAAGGAGAACGGAAAGGTGTGTGGGAACGGGGATGGGGAAAGGAGAAGATGAACAGTGGAAATGAGGAAAGAAAGATATAAAGTTAGGAGAGGAAAAAAAAAAAAAACGAAAGAAAAGTACAAAATTAGAAAGGCAAAAGGGAAAGATAAAGAAGAAGGAAGCGGACAAAAGAAAGGTAGAAAGAGAGAACGGTAAAAATGTAAGGAAAGGGAGGAAATAGGATACAGGAAAAAGAGGAGATGGAAACAAGGAAGCGACAGAACAAGAAGGAAAAATATATAGAAAGACACATAGAAGAGGAATGATTAAATAAAATTAAAACATATGGAGAGAGAAGAAAAATGTTTACTCGTGAAGAGCTCAGAGTATTTCGTAATTGCATGTCATAGCATCATGCGTGAATATAAAGCTACACTTTCTTTCCTTACTTCCTTAATAGTACAATATACTTCTTGTTCAAACAGCTAATCAATGTAAAACTCAAACACGTGATAGTTTTGCATAATAGGGTGCAACTTGACTATAGAGGAGGTGATCTATGAAAAAGTGACAACCAGGCACTTTCGTGAAGAATTCATTACCTGTTCCAAAATATAGTAGAACGATTATGATAACCGTCACAGTAAAGCGAGAAACTCCACCGTCTTTTGCCATCTCTCACCGATTTATTGTTTGCAATATTGAAAAGCTGTGGAATACGATGAATTAGTTTCACTAAATTGATGCTGGACCGTAATCAAGAAATACAAAATATATGAAATATATAAGAAAAAAAAAAAATAGTTACTGAAGATCATACGTAGACGATTAAGGCGAAGCAACATTTACTGCTTCGAAGAGCACTACAATGTGAAACAATATAAATAATTTTTTCGAGACGTCTCTGTGAGATCTGATGTAAGTCTTTGTCAGGGATATTTCGTTTTAATGCATCAGTATTCTGCTATTCACTGATGCTCGCATATTTAATTAAAAAAAAAAAAAAAAAAACAGTAACGGTGAGATAAAGCACAATAACAAGAGGAGAAAATTACCACAATCGCAAAACTCCTAGAAACCACTATCAGCGTAAGACATTTACAACTTGCACTCGACTGTTCGAATAGGTCAATGCGTCCTCGAAATAAGGCAAGTCGTGTGGGCAGAGGCAGAGGGAGGTGGCTGGAACACCCATGCATTCCCGGGCGCTGATTGGTTGTTGGAAGCTTTCCTCCTCATCTATTGGTTGATGGGGAGTGTGTGTTAACGAGGAGGAAGAAGCGGGGGTGTTTGGTATTGCTGTATAGATTGGATGTATCTTTTGTTTACAAACTTGTCTGTGTTTTAGCTTGTTATTTTATTTTGCGGCTCAATTCCTCCTTCTTATTGTTTCCCTCCTTCTTTTGTTCTCTTATTATCTAAATCTGTATCTGTTCTTATTTTCATCAACTTGTCCAATCTGATTTTCATATGTTTCTGTTCTTTTGCTTTTCAGTTAATTCATGTTATTATCATCCTGTTTTTGTTCATTCCCTTTCTATGTTGTATTTTACGTTTTGCTCTCGTCCAGTTTCTGTATATCCTACTCATTAATTACATTTTCTTTTCATTTGCTTCTTTTGCCTTCCCCATCTCTTATTTGTCTTTGCTCTCCTTCCTCTGACTTGCTTCATACATTTGCTCTCTATATTACTCTATACCTGGTTTTTGCTCCCCCTATTAATTATCTTCTTGTATTTTTCATTTTCCTTCCTTTTTTATCTATACTTTTGCTCTTTCTTCCACTTCTTTGAATCAGCATTTTGTCCTCCACCATTCCTTTGGTTCCATCCTCTTTGCCCTATTCTATGTCCTTCTTCGCCTCCGCTTTTGTGTCACCTCACCTCCATTTGCGTATCTCCTCCCATTCTTTTCTCTTTCTCTCTTTCCTTTCTTCATCGCAAATCTACCCTTCTCTCCCTCCTCGCTTTCCCTCTTTCTCATTTATCTTCTTTCGTCCTCCTTCCTCCTTTCTCCCTTACTGGTCGAAGGCATAATCACCTGTACTTGAAGACAAAAGGCGAAGTGTCAATGTGTCATTATTTTGTCCCTTAATGACAGATGACCGAATTTCGTTCTTGCTAACGGGTATCGGTCTCTTTTTTTTCTCCTTTTTCATGATCTGTCTATCAAGCGTTTCCATTACCATTAATCTATTTTTTTCTTTTCTTCGTTTGGTTCTTATCAAATGCACTCTCTCCTTTTCTTCTTCTTCTATTCTCGTCCCTGTACTTTCTAACTTTTGGTTATGTGAAAAGGCAAACAAATAGAGAGACAAAAATAGACAAATCGACAGGTAGATATTGAGATCTCTCCTTCTCAATAACCCCGTATCATTCTCTTTCAAACAAATGAAGGTGTGGGAGGTTAACGTTGGACAGTGTTAATCAACCACACACGTAACTCATCGAGCCAGATACAG
>NC_061850.1:7337213-7359713 GCF_019202785.1 Penaeus chinensis | reverse complement strand
GGGGCTGGACGTTACTGATCTGAAGTTTCAATGATAAAAGACATTAAATCACGAACGTAAGTAGACTAACAAAGATAACAGTACCAGCAGGGCCTAATTTCTGCCTTAACAGATAGTATATAACCATCATTACAAAATTTGTGCATTAACTTTACATAACCCTTACCATGAGCTGTCATCTGATGCTATAACATTGCTCAATTTGGCACACTATATTTTAAAAATTAAGAATATTTAGTCAAACGAAGTTCATTAAGAATAACCAAAATGAAAACCAGACACCATTAAGTCATTAAATCTAAGGAAATGTCAAAAACTTTCGTATATAAATCTTTATAATTATTACGTTTTGTAGTTAAGCACGTAAGTAGCTCGCAGGATTAAGAAATTATAAGTACAGAGATTCATATACTTAAACTGTTGGTATCAAGCCAGTAGGCAGATTAGTTGGTACGCCTACAATCAGCAAGCGGTATAAACAGAGGAGAATGATCATTTACGTGTTGGAAGGCCGGCGC
The DNA here is from genome assembly GCF_019202785.1 of Penaeus chinensis. NCBI lineage: Eukaryota > Metazoa > Arthropoda > Malacostraca > Decapoda > Penaeidae > Penaeus > Penaeus chinensis. The sequence continues at coordinate 7,359,195 of NC_061850.1, read as the reverse complement.
TCTTAATACTTATTTGCCTTAAGATAGGAAACCAGAATTACACTTAGAGGATAACTCGCGCCCAAAAAGTGTTGTGGAGCGGTGCTAGTGCACAAGAAAATGTTTTTATAGATAATGGTAATTATTAACATTGCCAATCGTATAAGTGAAGCTTTATGGAATCATCGTTATCTGTGAAATTACTTATATTTAGAGATTTGATAAAGTTTTTAACTACGTATTTTAGCTCGAATTTGTGTACTACAAATTACTATTAATATGAGAAAAGAGATATGGGGTTATGTGTAACATAAACTTTAATTTATAAGTACTAAAGACCTGGGTTGAACATGTCATTTATTTTGAAAGTTGTGAATCCTCAGCAATGTCAAATACATTGAAGTGACATATACCGTAATTGAAATTATTATTATGATTAAAGAAAGAACTATGAATTATTTCCTACGAAATGATGTGTTTTCTAAAATTATCAAGTGATTTTTCTGGTATTGATAGTAAAACGTATTCATCACTTAAAACCAGATGTAACCTAAAATCATAAGTAACCGAACACATGAAATTATATTTGAAAAGATTTCCTATAGCAGAGCGTAGTTTCGATCTACGGACCTCTGGGTTATGGGCCCAGCACGCTTCCACTGCGCCACTCTGCTGGTATTAGGTAAGGAATTTCTACAGTAGGTCATTGATCTCACATCTAAGAACCGTGCTAAAATATCCTTCTTGTTGGGGATCGCTGAAGAAAAACGCGAATTGGAAAGCTGTACTTCATGAAACTTTGAGCTCCATCTTGCTACACAATGTGCAAAACAACAAAAACGGAATTACTAAAAGTAGTGTCACTCTAATCATGTTTATATATCTGAAACATTAGTTGATGAAATGTAACCCCTATTTATGAAGATAGAAAAACTGTGCGATTAAAACCACAAAATGGAGTATGGTAGTAACGAGGCCGTGGTCGTAGTTGTGTTTACGTTAGGAGGAAAGGAACTGTGGACGACGATCCTATTGTTTATTTTAGCCCGAGATAAATACCATCTAGCCTTTAGAAACTATCAAACTAATATTATACAACTGAATAACCAACTCTTTATCTAGGTGACCTAGATAAAGGGTCACTGTAAGAACTCACAGGATGAAAAAAAAAAAATACTTATTATCGGTGCGATACTAAACTGGATTCCAGTTAATCTTTCGCCCAGAGTTGGAGGTCGGCAGGAACTAAAGACATATTGTAAGTATTCTTTGCTGTACACAGATTAATATATTTCTGTCTATTATTTCTGCATAAAAGGCCACTGAACAAAGAAGCAAAACACGAACGTGAGTAGACTAACAAAGATAACATTGGTAGCAAGGCCTAATTTCTGCCCTAACACATAGTATATAACCGCCATTACAACATTATTGCATTAAATTTACATAATCCATACCATGAGCTGTCATCTGATGCTATAACAGTGCTCAATTTGGCACACTATATTCCAAAAATTAAGACTATTTAGTCAAATGACGTTCATTAAGAATAATCAAAATGAAACACAAACACCATTGCCATTAAGTCTAAGGAAATGTCAAAAACTTCTGTATATAAATCTTTAGAATTATTACGTTTTGTAGTAAAGTACGTAAGTAGCTCTCAGGATTAAGAAATTATAAGTACAGAGATTTATATACTTAAACTGTTGGTATCAAGCCAGTAGGCAGATTAGTTGGTACGCCCACAATCAACAAGTGGTATAAACAGAGGAGAATGATAATTTACGTGTTGGAAGGCCGGCGCGCTTAATACTTATTTGTCTTAAGATAGGAAACCAGAATTACACTTAGAGGATAACTCGCACCCAAAAAGTGTTGTGGAGCGGTGCTAGTGCACAAGAAAATGTGAGTTTATAAATAATGGTAATTTTTAACATTGCCAATCGTATAAGTGAAGCTTTATGGAATTATCGTTATCTGTTAAATTACTTATATTTAGAGATTAGATCAAGTTTTTAAACTTCAGTATTTTAGTTCGAATTTGTGAACTACAAATTACTACTAATATGAGAAAAGAGATATGGGGTTATGTGTAACATAAGCTTTCATTTATAAGTACTAAAGACTGGGTTGACCATGTAATTTATTTTGTTTATTTTGAAAGTCATGAATCCTCATCAATATTAAATACATTGAAGTGACATATATCGTAATTGAAATTTATTATTATGATTATGATTAAAGAAAGAACTATGAATTATTTCCTACGAAATTATGTGTTTTCTAGAAGTATCAAGTAATTTGTCTTTGTAAATTGTAGATAATGATTTGATTATGATATTTTTCAATTTAGAACTCTATTTCCCTCTATATTAACTGTCGCTAAAAACATTTTTTTTTCTTCAAATTTCAGTTAACGGATGATCTGACGTATCTGAACATAGTTCAGTGAATGCAACCTCCAAAGGTCTATTCCTCAATATCCCACTATATAGGTGAGTGAACTCCCCAGACGTCTAACATATCAAATGATGTTCTGGATCCTACAACTTCAAGACTAATCTCTCAACAGCTAACAAGTACAGCAGGCGAATCTTCAACATCGTCGGCAGTAGAAGACAATGAGGAGTTAAATAACCTTGCACAATCCATGTAAGAAAGAAAACAATAACATTTATTTACATTGCGTGCAGGATTCGGACTTTGCGAGGGTAGGGGCACTTTAGGTTTTGATAGTAAAACTTATTCATCACTTACAACCAGATGTAACCTAAAATCATAAGAAACCGAACACATGAAATGATATTTGAAAAAAATTCCTGTAGCAGAGCGTAGTTTCGATCTACGGACCTCTGGGTTATGGGCCCAGCACGCTTCCACTGCGCCACTCTGCTGGTACTAGGGATGGAATTTCTACAGTAAGTAATTGATCTCACATCTAAGAACCGTGCTAAAATATCCTTGTTGTTGGGGATCGCTGAAGAAAAACTGCGAACTGGGAAGCTGTACTTAATGAAACTTTGAGCTCCATCTTTCTAACACAATGTGCAAAACAACAAAAACGGAATGACTAAAAGGAGTGTCACTCTAATCATGTTTTTATGTCTGAAACATTAGTTGATGAAATGTAACCTATATTTATGAAGATACAAAAACTGTGCGATTAAAACCACAAAATGGAGTATGGTTGTAACGAGGCCGTGGTCGTAGTTGTGTTTACGTTAGGAGGAAAGGAACTGTGGACGACGATCCTATTGTTTATTTGAACCCGAGATAAAGACCATGTAGCCTTTAGAAACTATCAAACTAATATTATAAAACTGAATAACCAACTCTTTATCGAGGTGACCTAGATAAAGGGTCACTGTAAGAACTCACAGGATGAAAAAAAAAAAAAAAAAAATACTTATTATCGGTGCGATACTAAACTGTGGATTTCAGTTAATCTTTCGCCCAAAGTTGGAGGTCGGCAGGAACTAAAGACAAATTGTAAGTATTCTTTGCTGTACACAACTTAATTTATTTATGTCTATTATTTCTGCTAAAAGGACGCTGAACAAAGAAGCAAAACACGAACGTGAGTAGACTAATAAAGATAACAGTACCAGCAGGGCCTAATTTCTGCCCTAACATATAGTATATAACCGTCATTACAACATTTTTGCATTAACTTTACATAACCCTTACCATGAGCTGTCATCTGATGCTATAACAGTGCATAATTTGGCACACTATATTCCAAAAATTAAGAATATTTAGTCAAATGAAGTTCATTAAGAATAATCAAAATGAAACCCAAACACCATTAAGTTATTAAATTTAAGGAAATGTCAAAAACTTCCGTATATAAATCTTTATAATTATTACGTTTTGTAGTTAAGCACGTAAGTAGCTCGTAGGATTAAGACATTATAAGTACAGAGATTCATATACTTAAACTGTTGGTATTAAGCCGCTAGACAGATTAGTTGGTACGCCCACAATCAGCAAGTGGTATAAACAGAGGAGAATGATCATTTACGTGTTGGAAGGCCGGCGCGCTTAATACTTATTTGTCTTAAGATAGGAAACCAGAATTACACTTAGAGGATAACTCGCTCCCAAAAAGTGTTGTGGAGAGGTGCTAGTGCAGAAGAAAATGTGAGTTTATAAATAATGGTAATTATTAACATTGCCAATCGTATAAGTGAAGCTTTATGGAATTATCGTTATCTGTTAAATTACTTATATTTAGAGATTAGATAAAGTTTTTAAACTTCAGTATTTTAGTTCGAATTTGTGAACTACAAATTACTACTAATATGAGAAAAGAGATATGGGGTTATGTGTAACATAAGCTTTCATTTATAAGTACTAAAGACCTGGGTTGACCATACCATTTATTTTGAAAGTTATGAATCCTCAGCAATGTTAAATGCATTGAAGTGACATATACCGTGATTTAAATTTATTAATGTGATTGTGATTAAAGAAAGAACTGTGAATTATTTCCTACGAAATTATGTGTTTTCTAAAAGTATCAAGTGATTTTTCTGGTTTTAATAGTAAAACTCATTCATCACTTAAAACCAGATGTAACCTAAAATCATAAGTAACCGAACACATGAAATGATATTTGAAAAAAAACTCCTGTAGCAGAGCGTAGTTTCGATCTACGGACCTCTGGGTTATGGGCCCAGCACGCTTCCACTGCGCCACTCTGCTGGTACTATAGACGTAATTTCTGCAGTAGGTCATTGATCTCACATCTAAGAACCGTGCTAAAATATCCTAGTTGGGGATGGCAGAAGAAAAACGCGAACTGGGAAGCTGTACTTAATGAAACTTTGAACTCCATCTTGCTAACACAATGTGCAAAACAACAAAAACGGAATGACTAAAAGGAGTGTCACTCTAATCATGTTTATATATATTTAACATTAGTTGATGAAATATAACCTATATTTATGAAGATAGAAAAACTGTGCGATTAAAACCACAAAATGGAGTATAGTAGTAACGAGGCCGTGGTCGTAGTTGTGTTTACGTTAGGAGGGAAGGAACTGTGGACGACGATCCTATTGTTTATTTTAACCCGAGATAAAGACCATGTAGCCTTTAGAAACTATCAAACTAATATTATACAACTGAATAACCAACTCTTTATCGAGGTGACCTAGATAAAGGGTCACTGTAAGAACTCACAGGATAAAAAAAAAAATACTTATTATCGGTGCGATACTAAACTGTGGATTCCAGTTAATCTTTCGCCCAAAGTTGGAGGTCGGCAGGAACTAAAGACAAATTGTAAGTATTCTTTGCTGTACACAACTTAATTTATTTGTCTATTATTTCTGCTTAAAAGGACGCTGAACAAAGAAGCAAAACACGAACGTGAGTAGACTAACAAAGATAACAGTGTTAGCAGGGCCTAATTTCTGCCCTAACACATAGTATATAACCGTCATTACAATATTTTTGCATTAACTTTACATAATCCTTACCATGAGCTGTCATTTGATGCTATAACAGTGCACAATTTGGCACACTATATTCCAAAAATTAAGAATATTTAGTCAAATGAAGTTCATTAAGAATAATCAAAATGAAACCCAAACACCATTAAGTTATTAAATTTAAGGAAATGTCAAAAACTTCCGTATATAAATCTTTATAATTATTACGTTTTGTAGTTAAGCACGTAAGTAGCTCGTAGGATTAAGACATTATAAGTACAGAGATTCATATACTTAAACTGTTGGTATTAAGCCGCTAGACAGATTAGTTGGTACGCCCACAATCAGCAAGTGGTATAAACAGAGGAGAATGATCATTTACGTGTTGGAAGGCCGGCGCGCTTAATACTTATTTGTCTTAAGATAGGAAACCAGAATTACACTTAGAGGATAACTCGCACCCAATAAGTGTTGTGGAGAGGTGCTAGTGCAGAAGAAAATGTGAGTTTATAAATAATGGTAATTATTAACATTGCCAATCGTATAAGTGAAGCTTTATGGAATTATCGTTATCTGTTAAATTACTTATATTTAGAGATTAGATAAAGTTTTTAAACTTCAGTATTTTAGTTCGAATTTGTGAACTACAAATTACTACTAATATGAGAAAAGAGATATGGGGTTATGTGTAACATAAGCTTTCATTTATAAGTACTAAAGACCTGGGTTGACCATGTCATTTATTTTGAAAGTTATGAATCCTCAGCAATGTTAAATGCATTGAAGTGACATATACCGTGATTTAAATGTATTAATGTGATTGTGATTAAAGAAAGAACTGTGAATTATTTCCTACGAAATTATGTGTTTTCTAAAAGTATCAAGTGATTTTTCTGGTTTTAATAGTAAAACTCATTCATCACTTAAAACCAGATGTAACCTTAAATCATAAGTAACCGAACACATGAAATGATATTTGAAAAAAAATTCCTGTAGCAGAGCGTAGTTTCGATCTACGGACCTCTGGGTTATGGGCCCAGCACGCTTCCACTGCGCCACTCTGCTGGTACAAGGGTGGGAATTTCTACAGTAGGTCATTGATCTCACATCTAAGAACCGTGCTTAAATATCCGTGTTAGGGATCACTGAAGAAAAACGCGAACTGGGAAGCTGTACTTAATGAAACTTTGAGCTCCATCTTACTAACACAATGTGCAAAACAACAAAAACGGAATGACTAAAAGGAGTGTCACTCTAATCATGTTTATATATCTGAAACATGAGTTGATGAAATGTAACCCCTATTTATGAAGATAGAAAAACTGTGCGATTAAAACCACAAAATGGAGTATGGTAGTAACGAGGCCGTGGTCGTAGTTATGTTTACGTTAGGAGGGAAGGAACTGTGGACGACGATCCTATTGTTTATTTTAACCCGAGATAAAGACCATGTAGCCTTTAGAAACTATCAAACTAATATTATAAAACTGAATAACCAACCCTTTATCTAAGTGACCTAGATAAAGGGTCACTGTAAGAATTCACAGGATGAAAAAAAAATACTTATTATCGGTGCGATACTAAACTGTGGATTCCAGTTAATCTTTCGCCCCGAGTTGGAGGTCGGCAGAATCTAAAGACAAATTGTAAGTATTCTTTGTTGTACACAGCTTAATATATTTATGCTTAAAAGGACGCTGAACAAAGAAGCAAAACACGAACGTGAGTAGACTAACAAAGATAACAGTGTTAGCAGGGCCTGATTTCTCCCCTAACACACAGTATATAACCGTCATTACAACAATTTTGAATTAACTTTACATAACACTTACCATGAGCTGTCATCTGATGCTATAACAATGCTCAATTTGGCACACTATATTCCAAAATTTAAGAATATTTAGTCAAATGAAGTTCATTAAGAATAATCAAAATGAAACCCAAACACCATTAAGTCATTAAGTCTAAGGAAATGTCAAAAACTTGCGTATATAAATTTTTATAATTATTACGTTTTGTATTAAGTACGTAAGTAGCTCGCAGGATTAAGACATTATAAGTACAGAGATTCATATACTTAAACTGTTGGTATCAAGCCAGTAGGCAGATTAGTTGGTACGCCTACAATCAACAAGCGGTATAAACAGAGGAGAATAATTATTTACGTGTTGGAAGGCCTAATACTTAATACTTATTTGTCTTAAGATAGGAAACCAGAATTACACTTAGAGGGTAACTCGCACCCTAAAAGTGTTGTGGAGCGGTGCTAGTGCACAAGAAAATGTGAGTTTATAAATAATGGTAATTATTAACACTGCCAATCGTATAAGTGAAGCGTTATGGAATTATCGTTATCTGTGAAATTACTTATATTAAGAGATTAGATAAAGTTTTTAAACTTCAGTATTTTAGTTCGAATTTGTGAACTACTAATATAAGTCAGTCAGTTTTCTCTTTGTTGTATATTGTAGAAAATAATGATTTGATTATTATATTTTTCAATTAAGACTCTATTTCCCTATATGTATTAATTGTCGTTTACTAAAAACATTTTTTTTTTTGTTAGTTAACGGATGATCTGACGTACCTGAACGTAATTCAGTGAATGCAACCTCCAAAGGTCTATTCCTCAATATCCCACTACATGGGTGACGTCTAACATATCAAATGATGTTCTGGATCCTACAACTTCAGGACTAATCTGTCAACATCGTCGGCAGTAGAAGACAATGAGGAGTTAAGTAACCTTGCACAAACCATGTATGAAAGAAAACAATAACATTTATTTACATTGCATGCAGGATTCAGACTTTGCATGGGTGGGGGCACTTCAGGTTTTGATAGTAAAACTTATTCATCACTTAAAACTAGATGTAACCTAAAATCATAAGTAACCGAACACATGAAAAAAATATCCTGTAGCAGAGCGTAGTTTCGATCTACGGACCTCTGGGTTATGGGCCCAGCACGCTTCCACTGCGCCACTCTGCTGGTAGTAGGGTGTGAATTTCTACAGTAGGTCATTGATCTCACATCTAAGAACCGTGCTAAAATATCCTTGTTGTTGGGGATCCCAGAAGAAAAACGCGAACTGGGAAGCTGTACTTAATGAAATTTTGAGTTCCATCTTGCTAACACAATGTGCAACACAACAAAAACGGAATGACGAGTAATTCAAAAAACGAAAACATGTTTCCGCCCGGGATCGAACCGGGGACCTTGCGCGTGTGAAGCGCACGTGATAACCACTACACTACGGAAACAGCTGAGGAGTGTATAATATTTTCAATTTAAAAAATCTTTGCTTCATTCATTATCTTTCAATTCATTTTTATTTATATCCACTGCATTTCACCTTTATTTCGATTAATTTATTATACACAGGCTTTTCTTTTTTGTCAATAAACTTTTACATTTTCACTTTGCTGTCTCGCCTGTTATGCCTATTAACTATTATCTTTTTTTTTTTTTTGTAATGAGATTTTTATAATCATGAACACCTATCTTCACTATTGACATCCCACTTCCCGTACATCCTCTCCATGTTAAAACTATATTTTCATATTATTCCCCATAGTTTTATATACACTTTTCTGCCAAACAAAACCATCCTGGTTACTGGAACAACTCAACAATTAATAATTATGAATTTAAGTTTACATCAAAATGAAGAAATCCCTATACACTATAAATATTGAGTTTTTCACCGCATCGCGCAACCTGGCCCGTTAGCTCAGTTGGTTAGAGCGCCGTGCTGATAACACGGAGGTCGGGGGTTCGACCCCCATGCGGGCCAGCTAATCAATATTCGTTTGTTTCCATTATATACATATTAGTAAAATTGTGTGATATTCTGCTTAAGGTTTTATACATATTTTTGGCCCACATAGATCAGTATTCTCTTTTTTTCTTTTCTCTCGCTCTCTCTCTCTCTGAAATATTTCACCATTCAGATGAAATTATGTTCATAATTATTCAGCTAAAACTGCATCCGTGCTTGTCTGATTTTCGTCTCTGACTACGACACTGATATGCAATACAAAGAAAAAAATCAATAAAGTAAAATATTTAAAACATAAAATATAAAACAAGCGCCCCCGGGTGGGCTCGAACCACCAACCTTTCGGTTAACAGCCGAACGCGCTAACCAATTGTGCCACGGAGGCATGTTAGAGACCGTAGCAATGTGTGTATCTAACGCGAGGTTGTCTGAATTCCTACTGTGTTGTCTGTCCACACTGATTAGATTTAAAATTGGCTAATGAACTTAAAAGTAAATTGCCAGAAACCAAGATGCAACCACTGTTTCTCCTATTTCTCTACCACTTGTAAATAAAATAGTAGAAAACGTACAGGAATGTGATCAAGACCGCATGGGTGAAGGTTATATATGCATAAACTGACGCTCTCATTCTTGATATTTCCTAAATTTTACACTAGCTCAACACCCACGAGCAAGGTTTGTAAAGGACCTTGTCCATGAGTGCCATGGAGCCCAGTTTTGCTCTCGGCAGCATTACAAATCCCACATTAGTGTGCATTGCACTTATGACAAGAAAAATAAATGCCTTGGAAAGGCTTTATTCACAGGTGTTTTTTTTATTTTTTTTATGAATTATAGTAAAGGTCTAATCAGAAATACACATCACTCAGACGATTGTGCATTTCTACATAAAAATGCTGTTACCAATAACGACAATCTCCGTATTACTTTAATCTCACAATTTAATCAAAGGCTATTTCAGGTAGATTTAATATTATTATTTATCTTCAGATTAGTATGGCAACATTTTGCCCCAATATTCGTCACTAAATCATTTAAATTTACTCTTCTATATGTCAATCCCTTTCCATTATGATTATCATCCAAGAGTTCTGTAGGTTCTTTAATTAGATATTGTATTTCTCGTGTCACTGTTCTTCAAGTTATTTCACCGGCGTAAGTGTAGTTTCTTTTTGTTTCGTCTACCATTGTCCTTATCCAACACCGTGTTTCTGTGGTGTGGCACCCTTCTTTGCTCAGTGTCATATAATTTAGGAATGACAAAATGTGATTGAATGTTATTTTGGTACAGTGTTTCATATAATTACATTTTGTCCCACAAACTTCGGCGGGAGGACGAACTGGAATCTACAGTTAACTAATACTGGATAATATTAAATCTCATTTTATAGTTCTTAACGGCTTATTACGCCGTTTCGTCTAACGAGTCCCTACAGTCAACACTGATTCACCTTCACTCAATGAGGCTCCAAGCTGACCTGCCTTCAAGGATAACCTAACCTAACCCCACTTGGGGATGCCAGGTCACTTAGACAGAGGGCTGGTTGTTCGGTTTATGGATGCTAAAGCGACAGTCTCGGAAGGCGACTTGGTATTTTGGTCCTTATCTCGGGTTTAAGTAACCACCAAGATTGTCCACAAGTAATGAACCCCTAACATAAACACAACTGCAACCACAGCCTCACTGCCCCCAAACTCTTTGTTGTGGTTTTATTGCCTAAGATTATTTCTATCATAACTAATTTATCAATTAATGCATTAAATATAGCATATCTAAGAGTGATCACATACTAACCAGTGACTATGGCTATCTATCTACAAATATACATAAAAAAATATATACACATACGTACATTGTGTGTGTGTGTGTGTGTGTGTGTGTGTAAAACGTCATTTCTTTGGAATTAGTGCTTGTCTAGCCCCAGACACTGCAGGTGACTTCACGTGAAAAACATATCCTAATTATCAAAAAAAGGCTGTCTTTTGTCTTCGAGCTAGCCTAGTCCTGTATAACCATTTTTCGGTGTTTTTCTATCTCTCTCCATTGCTGAGCTAAGGGCAACGGTTAATGCATTCACAGTTGCTGGTCATATTTACTTGTTTACTTATGGACAAGTTCAGAAGTCGACAAAGGCGCACTTCAGTGTAAACTGAGCCAGAATCACATTCAAATCAAATGTAACGAGTATAAAATATAGGAAAAATGTTATGTAAATGCTCAAGCTTCGGTAATAAAGAAAATGACAGGTCTTGGTCAATCACTACAGATCTCAAGACTTGCTAAATTTCTCTTTTACCCCTTTTAGCCATCTTTATGTGCTATAATTTTCTGTACAGACGAGTCACGAAAGGTTAATTTCATAAATTATAACCACAACTTTGGATAATGTAGAGGCAATAGCACGTAGGCCAAGAATTGCTTGCCAATGGCCTTTTGAAGTACTTGTCCGGGAAAATGCTCCAAACAAGTACGTAACGAGAAGACTGAAGAGGGGAGTTTGAGAAAAATAAACAAATCTTTAGGAAATGATGTAAGCATGAATCATCTACCAGCATCTGGCTCGTGTATATGGTGACAGTTTGGAGTAAAAGGTTAGGTTAGGAATTCACTTCCGTAACTCTGTGGCAAGATATGATGTAAATCAATCTCTCTCTCACATCAAAGGGATGATACGGCAGTTAGTATGGATGGGTGTGAGTGTGTGTCTGTGTGTGTGTGGGGGGGGGGGGGGGGGTAACAACATTACCTGACTTGTTCATTAAGCAATTTTCGACCAGACTGAAGATCACTTTCAATTAAATCAGCTGGTCACATCCTTGTGAAGTCCAATCAACATAATGGGAAAGTAAACTTTCGTTGTGCACCATAATACTTTTGTAGAAATTGTAAACCCACTAACCTAACTTTTAGTTTTTAGCAAACATAAAAGAGGCGGGTTACGAAAAAACTTTCATTTCAATTCATCAATATTATATGAAGTATAAGCATTGCAACTCAAAAAAAAAAAAAAAAAAAAAAAAAAAGTATACATTGACTTTCCTTAAATACTAGTATTTTAGGTACAAACATCAAATTACGTGTTTCAAGAAAATGCCAACATTTACTTCACAATTCATCAATATTATATGAAGTATAAGCATTGCAACTCAAAAAAAAAAAAAGTATACATTGACTTTCCTTAAATACTAGTATTTTAGGTACAAAAATCAAATTACGTGTTTCAAGAAAATGCGAACATTTACTTCACAATTCCTTTTATCTTGAAATAATAGCATGACATGATGTAACTTACGGTCTACTGACATTATGTAACAATTACTTTTTCAAGAGTTTTTTATATATTCTTCAGTAAATTCTGATGTACCAGGGAAACCACAAGAGTCAACGTTTTTTTCTTGGTACCTATAACCATTTTAGTTGATCAAATAATTGCATATAACCAAAATAATTAAAAATATTATAGAACACTACCAAAAGAATAGAGGACTATAAGAGGCCGTGAGCCGGCTGACTGGTTTCCGGGGAAAATATAAATAAATCAAAACTAAGAAGAAATGAAATAAGCAAGACAAAAACGCCTAGTGTATTTATATACACCAGGCTTAGTTCGTCAAATACCTAGGCATGTATAACCCAAGTACTTACCTGTGATTGGCAAATACGTCTGGAGAGTAGTCAGGGGTTACGGCCATTCTACGAGTGCAGGTTAACTTATGTTCAGGGATGAGGTACACCTGAACTGGCTCAAACGATTGGCGCGGTCGTTAGCAAACCACCGCTTACAGTGTTATTAGTTTATTTCTCGATAAATATATTTAGGATATTCCTGCTGCGATGCTTTTGCAGTCTTACTTACAACAATTCATTTTCAACAACTGTAGAAATAAACTCTCATCCCTGTTGCATGTGTATGGAGTCATAATGGTGTTATATGGCTATTTTTTATCAATTCACAATACTGCACAATTACCTTAACAATATATGTTTATCCCGTTTTCATAAATTAATTTGAAATAACGTTATAATATCTCAATCAAGTATTTATTTACATATTTCAATCACTTATGTTGAAACACATTTTACAGGTACATTGAAATACTATACATTAAACAAATTAATGAATACTCCTCTACCTGGACATTCCCTCTTGCAACATCATGTTTTTTTTTTTTTTTCTTTTTTTTTTTTCTTTTTTAACTCCAACTCGTTCGGTTCCCGCCTCCTCCATTCTACACTTCACGATTTTAGATATGCATAAAAAATAAAAAAATAAAAAAACGTAATGAGTAAGTAACATAATGTAAAGAACAAATGATAGAGACGTTAAAAAAATGCAAGTAAAACAATTCTGGTTGATATGTCTCTGAATCATGCTTTTGAATTAAACGTAAAACGTTTTGGTGCATAAAATACGTACGATCAACTGCTCCGCTCCCTCAGCTGACTTGAGTACAATCTGTATTATTTATTGTCTTTTGTCGATTTTATGTAAAAGCCATTATATCTTTCTTATTTGTGAACGTGTTTGTACAGTTGTGATTTATGAGCTGCTTTCAAAATTGCTTTGGAAGGAGTTATTACAGTGAAAGTATTGTTTTTCTCTGTGCATTATTTTTATGTGGTTGACCATACACACACGCACACAACATCAAAATTATATAATAATACTTGTAATTAAAAAAATAATAATAATAACAACAATCACTTTGTACTCTCTCTAGTTTAGAAAAAAAAAACAAAGTTTATACGCGATATGCATATGATTTGGTATTATCTTAAATACCAGGTGTCTAAACAAAGCAAGGCTTCTAGAATGTCAGGAGTTAATTTTTTTTTTTTTTTTTTTTTTTTTTTTTTTTTTTTTTTTTTACCAAACCATGAACAGCGAAGTTTGTCCTCTCGAACTTTCAGGATGATCCTTTTGCGGCATTAATGTATGTTAACAGTTGTGAAATTATTATACTGTATATAAAAAAGTTTGTAATGATGCTGAATAGTTTAGGCGGAATTATAGGAGAGCAGAGCCTAAATAAGATAAAATTGATTATTTGGTATTTCGACCAAACAATCACACTTAGAAATATATCATGACTATTCAGATCAAAGTACTTAACCATTATTGCTGAGAAGGTACACCTAACACACACACACACACACACACACACACACACACACACACACACACACACACACACACACACACACACACACACACACACACACACACACACACACACACACACACACACACTGTTCCGGTATTTGTAAATTACGATAGTATACCCAACCCGTTTCCGTTATCTAAGTCTTTGCAGTTTTGCAGTGTAAGCGCTCCTCGCACTTGCTTAGTATCTAAAAAATAAAGAATTGCACCACTTCGAGTCTGTCCTATCCTCGCCTCCATATTCTGTAATATTATGGAATAGCCAACGATTAAACGTAACACACATACACGTTGTGTTTTTTTTATACACTATCAATCTACATCCATCTCTCTGTATAAATATGTGTGTGTGTGTGTGTGAAGTGACTATTGATAATAATGATAGATCAATCGAACATTATAATCCAAAGAAAAATACCACATATATTTAAGTGTCATTTTTTCTGTTGTTGTTGTTGTTAGAAGTGTCAAGGAAATCGTATACAGAGCCAATTCTCAGTACTACGTAGACGTAGTAGATGGCGCTGACTGCCGGTGTGTTGCTCAAAACCCAACAAGAAGGAGGAGTAGAACCTGTTGCTTTTCTGTCATTGGGGTTTGTGTCTTCATTTTCTCTCCTGCATTTTGATCTCTTCTATCTCGTGCCCTTCATTCCGTCCCTTTCCAGAGTTAATCCGATACATATGTTGTTACACGAGTCAAAAAGTGTAATATAGGGTACAAAGAAAGGTCAGTGTGTTGAAGAGGGAAGTGGATTGCATTCGAAACAATTTTGATTTTTTTTTTTTTTTTTTTTTGCATGAAATCTGCTGCTTTCGACAATTCTAGGCATTGTTCCTTGTGCAAATGAGTAATTGAGGCGATATGATCTCCATCTCAATCAACAATTTTGATTTGATAGTCCCTATAGCAGGGGAGAGCATGAAGTATATCAGGGAAATTATTGGGTAAAACAGGACCCCCGCGGTTGTTAAACAAAACGTCCTAACCCAACATCCAACCTAACCTAACACCGTAGTATATATGCGCCTAGATAGGGGGCTACACCCCCTGGACCCCGTGGTAATATATATGCCTAGCCAGAAGGGCATAACCCCCTGAACCTCCGTAGTAATATATATGTCTAACCAGGGGGCAACACCCCCTGGACCCCCGTGGTAGTATATGTGTCTAGAATTCACCCTTGCAATCTAAACAAGAATGGCGGATCTTCGCCTTGGGTGGGAAGCATTTGCACACATATTGCTATAGAACTTTGTTATGGTTTGTATTGTTCTATCATTTCATGTAGGTTTTATTACCCAACTCAGCCACTACCTTATACTACATATTGTCCCTAAAAACAATGTAATGTAATGATTTTTCTTTCAGTTATTCATTGTGTAATATGTGTGAATCTTTCATTATTTTTCATTGTAAATAATTTAAAGTATTGGGTGTTGTGTACAGTGACCGAGTCCCTAATACTCCAGCCACATTTGGGGATCCACAAAGATCGCCACTTATGAACTAAAATTCCTACATTCCTAACTAGAGTCTTTGGCCTCAGACTCCCTCATCAAATTGGACTTACTCTGTGACATTTATTGCAATTTAGTGTCTTGGCATTTCTTGCAATGGATTCTTTTAATATGACCCTTTATTTTTTTATTATTATTATTATTTTTTTTTTTTTTTTTTTTTTGATTGCACGGATATTTTCATGCTTCAGTTGGTGTAGTTTTTCTCTCTCTTTATGACAGTGTCATTGGATTTTCCCAGTCTTATGGTCATTATGTAAATATGTGCCAAAATAATGACTTTTGCATACTTCCTCATTATCAACATGATGAGGAAGTACTGTAGATGGAAAGGGGCTCATTTTCTGTCGTTCTCACCATTAGAGGCTGTGTGAAACTAGAATTATACCATTTATTTAATTATTTGTTTAATAACTTTAAGTTATAATTGTATAATAATAATAATAATAATAATAATAATAATAATAATAATAATAATAATAATAATAATAACAACAATAATGATAATGATAATGATGATAGTAATTTAGCTTTATTCCATTTGTTGAAACGGATATACTTAGTATGACATACTGTCTGTTTTATTTTGCTTTTAAATTACCCTCTTGTGTGCAAGGAATAGTTGGGGATACCATCCACTGGTGAAGAGGGATTTGAACGCAGGTCAAGATTGCTAGACGAGATCGCTACTGCTGCACCACACAGCACATATAATAAGATTTATTTTTTTATTAATTGTAATGTGGATGCATTGTAATTCATCTTGCATGGTTTTAGTTCCTGATTTTATTATTATAATGGGAAGAGTTAAAAAAGGGAAAACTAATTATTGTCAAAATGTAAAGGCTTTATTTTATTGAGCACAAATGATGCTTTGATAAAAGAGAATTGAATGTAATTTCTAAGGTCAATAATTGGAAACATTTACATTGAAGTAAATGATAGTATAAACTTAGTTTTGATGCATTTTACCTCTAATATTGTGTCACAACATTTACTGTAGAAGTTTGTTTTGCTGCCTACCATCATGAGTGTAATGTCGGTATGATTTTAATACTTATATGTGGTGGTGACAATTGAGGAAAAAATAGTCTGGTGAGTTTTGCTTCTGCAATTGACAAAATTTCAGCAAAGCAATAGTTAAGCAATAGTTTTATTTTTTCTTACAGCATCATCCTGAAAAAGTAAGAACAAATATATCTGTAAACATTGCTTATAACTGAGGTGTCAACAAAATAGAATAATGTTATCAACAATATTATTTTTGTCATTAATTGCAGTTTGTTAACATATCCATAGAAATAAATTTGGGCACCATGCCTCTAGTGTTATTGGTAAGTAGAAACATTTCTCATATATAATGTCTTTTGTCATTGTGAGCGAATTCTAATTGTTCCATCATTTTAATATAAAGAACTAAGCCTGAATTACACAAAGCAGAGGTTTAGCTTGTCAGTTGAAATGTAACAGGACATATGACTGGTTGTTTTTCATAATGTACAGTTAGCAGATGTCACAGTTGAGAAGTAACTTAACCCAACGCATGCCGATGGGCATGACGTGTACGTACGTGCCATGCCCACTGTGAGTTACTTGTTTGATTGTTTTTACACATAGATGGCTACACTTGTACTAAGTTACCAATGAGCCAATTACAAGTACTGCCTGTCTCGCCTGTTTACCCTTTTCTTTGATTTACGAAAATATTTTACATTGTCCTATTTTGCTGTTAGTAATGTTTTTAACATTATAGTTATTATAATGTTTATAATAAAAATAACATTATCGATATTCATAGCACTAGTAAAAAAAAACATCTTTCCCGCCAATTCAAATCACGTAATGTCACAAGGTCTACTAATTGACTCCTTTGTGGCTAAGCACTAGCAGAGCCATCTATGTGTAGAGACATTTCACAAAAAATATAAAAGATTAGCATTTTACCCATTTTTTATTTATTTTTTTCCCCGGTGGCACTGGATTAAATTTGGTTGAACTTAAATTCATTGATTGCTTACCTTATGGGTTATTATATGCACTAACCAAAAATGTGAGAAATCATTTTAATGTTTTAGAGGAACATATCTTCAGATTTTTCAATTTTCAGTTTTTTCATGATAACATAATTACAATTAGGAATTTGCATGCCGTAAGCCTAGTCTAGACCAAAATTCATTCTTGCTCAACACTATCAGAAACAGTTACTCAAGAAATCCAAAAATGTCTTGCAACTGTTGCAAAACAGTTATTTCACACCCATGTTTGTTTTGCAGCTTTGCAACAGCATGTATATCAGTCATGCCCTTAGTGATTTTATGGTATTGTTTTAGCCAACTAACCTTAGTTATTATTTTTTCTAGTTTTTCATGGTGTAATATGTATAAACTGCTGTTTCATTGCAAATTATTTTTGTGAAAGATTTGGCAATTGTTTATAAAGTGACTGCACTCCTCAGAGATTAAATCCCTGTTACTCCAGCCTCTGATGGGGAGCCACAGACATTGTCATATGACCCAGAACGTTCCTAACTCTGAGGCTTATCCCCTCGACCCCCACCTGATTGCTGTTTATTCTGCAGACCGATTACCATGCAGTCTTTGTCGTGGTCTATTAGTTTAATTTTTAATGTTATTAATTCCCTGTGTGGTTTATTCCATGTATAGGTGAGTAGTTTCAAAAGTTACCTAAAAAGATATTGTACGCATATGAGTAGGCTATACCTTAATACTTACATTATGTTTAAGTTTTAAATTAAACCTGTCTGTGTGATTAAGGGGTAGCATGTATGGGAAATTTTCATCAGTTTCAAAGCCAAGATTATATGCAGTGGGGAAAACACATTTCTAATGCTTCTAATTTCTAACGTGAGTGGTGACTATACTGTGCCTGGCCTGGTTTAGAGAGGGTTAACCCAACCATGCTGGGATGTCATCCCATGAAGTCATGGTAGGCCACCCCTCATGCCGGGATGAAACTTTGCTTCATGTACAGTTGAGTTCAAGCTAAACAGTTATATATATATATATATATATATATATATATATATATATATATATATATATATACACACTTTTTTTTTTTAAGGTGAAATTGCCCAACAAAATGAGGCTTAATTTGGTTAAGTGGTCATGCTTTTTAGATTAATTTTTAGTTTATACATATCCATCAGAAATATTAGCTTGAAAATAACCTAGATAAAAAAGGATAAATATGAACCCAAATGCTTGTGCTTGTGTTTCTTAGGGTGCATACAACTTGTGGCTTTCTCAGACCTAATTTGTCAAGGAAACTGTCTTGAAATATAAATGTAATATGTCAGAAAGTGACAAATACCTGGCTTACAATTCTGCAGTAGTGAGAATGACATGATGGAGAAGAATTCAACTGTTGTCAACAATGTTGTAGTTTGCATTTTAAGAGCATGATTAATGATAATAATAATAGTTATGATAATTATTTATATATAGTAATACTCGGAAAAATAGTCTTAATGTCTATTAATAATGATAATGAAGACAGCCTTAAAAAGAAAAACTTTATTATTAATTTTACGATTATTATTGACATAAATGCTATTCTGATAATGATACAAAATGGTATTGATTATGTTGATGACAATGATAGGGATCATAATGAGAATATTGATGATATTAAGAATAGTAGTTCTAATGAGAATAAAGATGATACTGTGTATAATATTAAAGATTATAAAATTCATGAAAGTTCTTGTTATTAATGTCAATAATTATGATCAGAATCACCAAATTTGGGATAACAATAATATGATAATAATAATGATGATCAAAGTTATTAGGATAAAGCTAGTGAAATTCCGGAAAATATTCATTACTAATGACTAATCCCTTGCTAGTCAGGGGGCAACAACCTGGTTATGATTGTTCTAATTGCTCTGCTTAGTCATTTACATGTGTCATTTGTGATGGCTCCCATAATGCTGCCCTGCCTACAAACTTGAATCTGAGGTAGCAGTTCTCAGATTCAAACTAGGCCTCACTCCACATGAGTCCAGACATAAAGCTTGATGAAGAGGTTTTTCTCTTTCTACCTATTCCAAAACTGTACTCTGCTCTGCCCTCCTCCCATCTTCTCAAGAAATCTCAGCATCTCTCCCAGTATCTCTTCCTTCTACCTCGATCCAAGCTATCTCTACTACTTCTCTCCCCCAATCAAATTCCTTTTCTAGTCTAAATCCAGATGCTCCAATTTCTACCACTTCCTTGGTGCCTACCCCTCCCCCCACCTCACTCTATCTGTCGCACCAGACAACCTAAATGTTCCACTCCATCTTCTCCTTCCACATCGTTTCCTATGCCCACCTCTTCCTCTACTCCTCAGACATCTATTCCCTCTTCTCCTCCACATAAAAGCTTTGTTTCTCAGAACTCCCCACCCAACTCCCTCCAGAAACATGATCCAAGAGAATGATCTGCTCCCTCATCCACCCTCTAATTCCTTTAGTCACTCTACATTCAAAGTATCTACCGATATCCATCCTCCTCCTCAAGTTCCCCCCTACCCCACTTCCTCCCACTCAACCAAAATACACCCCATCCTCTCCTCCTCCATGTGCATCACCAATCCCTCTTTCTTCCCCATTATCCTTACCACCCCAACTTAGATGCTCATCTGACTCCCTTAAGTCAAAACAATGTCTTTCTGTGGATCCCTCCCTTCCTGACACTTCTTGAGACTTCACCACCATCCTCTTCCCTTATTTCATTCTCAGGATTCTTCTACTTCTACAAATATCATATCTTTCTGTATTACCATTTGATTGGTTCATGATAACTCTTTTGCAGTTTTCCCATACAGTGTTACTCTCCCTTCCTCAGACACATACTCTCCATTTGATACGAGTGCCCTATACCTTTAACCACATCCTTTTACAGATCCCCCTGTATTCTGTTTGCTCCCCCTCTATACCTTTTTCACTAATATTCTATCCTACAGCATTCTACAACCTTTGACATCTAACACATCTTATCCTGATCATTAACTCATTTCCATCCTTTTTGCCACAATTACTTTACCATAGTACTATATGACCTTTGATGTCATTTATTCTAATCATTAGCCATTAACCATAACTAATTAATAGAAAAGGATTAAAGATAACAATTATTATAATAGTAATGATGCAAATTATTATAATAGTAATGATGTAAATTATTATAATAGTAATGATGTAAATTGTTATAATAGTAATGATGTAAATTATTATAATATTCAGAAACTTTCATGATGAAAGTATTAATCATTATTTTAAAAATGGTAATTACATTGTTTTAATAATATTAAAAGTAATTATAGTAATATTGAGGAGGAGGATGATAATGTTTATAATGTTAATAATAAGTACTGTCACTGATGATAATTAAGGTGGTTATAGTAATGATTATGAAAGTAATGGTATGAGCAAAAAGGGTAAAACTAATAATAACAAAAAGATAATTGTTGCAATAATAGTACTCTTTTAGCATGTCATTTTGATCTCAATATTGACATCATTGATCAAGGGGATAGCCTCATGAACAATATCACTATCGTATGTATGATTCTTACTTGGCACCAAGAAAATAACAAAACTAGTAATGACACCATGAGGCACTCTTTGACCTGTGGTTGTCCACAGTTATCAGAAGAACAGGCAATGACCCACTTTTGTAGGAATAATTAAGGGATCAAAAGCTGTTTCTTAGTACTCGGTAGCTGGATATAATTCCATAAGAAACTGAACTCCAGAGGAGAACATGTTAAGGGGTGGTGAACCTCAATAACTTTCTCTCTCTATTACTATCTTATCATCCTGTTATCTTCAAGGGCTCTTTTGAATCATGTCTGTTTGTATTTCTTATCTTGTTTTCCGTTTAAAACTCTTCTGAGTGCCCTTGTTGTTGTTGTTGATGATGATGATGATGATGATGATGATGATGATGATGATGATGATGATGATGATGATGATGGTGATGGTGATGGTGATGGTGATGGTGATGGTGATGGTGATGGTGATGGTGATGGTGATGGTGATGGTGATGGTGATGATGGTGATGATGGTGACTGGTGACTGGTGACTGG
>NC_061850.1:7304713-7332213 GCF_019202785.1 Penaeus chinensis | reverse complement strand
AGTGAATCCCAGATCTAAGGATAACTTACAGACTGTTTTCAGACACTGAAATAATGATATAAGAACATTGCATGGGTCAGCAGACTCAGAAATATTATGATAAATGATGTAAAAAAAAAAGAAAAAAAAAGAAAAGAGAGGGAGAGACATACATACATCACAGACACTCTCCGGAAATAGAAGAGGCAGAGTCTGTAGCAAATAGTGAGGGCACTGAGAGACGTCAGGTTCTGTGTCAAAATGTCGGCTGACGAGGCAAATGCATACACACACACACACACACACACACACACACACACACACACACACACACACACACACACACACACACACACACACACACACAGATATATACACATACGTATATTTATATATAAATTTTGACTTGACTTGTGATTCCTTCGGCTGCCGTGATGGGCCAGTGTTTTAATCATTGGACACTGACCTGGGTAGACTGCCATATTTCAGTAGAATAGTGCTGGCTTTAGTATCATAAGATTCTGGGTTTGCACCAGGCCAGACCCTCTTAACTTTATGACAGGCATACTGCCAACAAATTCCTGTATCAAAAATGTTGCCTGCCCTTAGGCAATACAGCTGTGAGTCTACATTACCTTCTTTATTTATTGCCATGTGTTCTCTTTGTACCAAAAAAGAGTCAATAAGCATCAGTCAACCACTGTCCAACCAGTCTAATAATGATGCTATGTATACCTAAATAGAATATCTTATAAACTGACTCAAACATGATTCATTACCAGCATCAGCGCATTGAGGTCAGAGTTGGGACTGGATAGAACTTACCAACTTCCTGCATCCTCCTATTGTTTTTGGAATGCATATTCCCCTTCAAACACCTGTCAACACCCCCCCAATCCCTTGCCCGTTGTTGTCGTGGGGGGACTTAGGAGGCGGAGGCTGGGACCCAATGCTGGGGAACTCCCCAACCTTGGGACTCAGCCCTCGACTCAACAAATTTTGCATGGTCTTTTTTTTTTTTTTTTTCCCCCTCTTACTTTTTCGTTTCTGTCCCTTCACCAACCCCTTCTAAGGTGTGAGAGCTGTGCTGAAAGGATGAAAGGCTGACTTTGTGCCAGTCCTGAACAGCCTGAGGGAGCCATGGGCACGGTATTCCCCTGCTTTAGTTGTTTAGCCCTTACCCCTCAAGGGACCCTGAGAGGTGGACCGTTTCTCTCCCCAACATACTCCAGGCTTACCATAGCCAACAATGAAGATGTTATACCAATATTATATAGCACATTTATTTTGCTTTTAACCATTAACCATACCATTATTAGAGGCAATGAGGCTTGCCTCTTCATCAAATAGCTCCACCAATTCAAACTCGCCCGATTCCCTGACCCCAGGCATTCCTTTGACCACGGCTCTGAACGCTACAACTAATACCCCCTCCTCAATGCCTACTAGTACAGTATCCCTAGGAGACATTTCTACTCTCCCAACATGTTCGACTTTTACCCCCACAACCTTCATCATCAACTACCCCATCCTCCCATATTACTACCTTACAACTTTATTGTCCACCTCCCCATAACACTACCTCCCTCAACACTACTCCCTCTTCCACACTCCCCTGTCCTTCTACTACCCCCATCTCTACAAAATTCTTAAATACCATATTTAGCCTAGCCAAATGGGACCGATTTTTCGTGATCCCTCCCACAGCTTCTCACACTTTCTGCTTTGACAACCGGTTTTCATTCCTCAAATGCATATACATCTTTCACTTGATCTAACCCCTATACATTACCTTACCCGACCTTAACCCATTTACTCGTCAATTCCTTTGCCCAGCTTTGACAACTAATCACTGACTCAACCACCCTTCATCACCATTTACTTTAGTGCTACATGACCTTAGATGTCTAGCACATTTATTTTGCTTTTAATCATTAACCATTAACCATTAACACCTGTCAACATCTGTTTAGTAAGATGAACTATCCATAATAGTATGGTGATTCATCCACGCATGTTTATTGTTTTAGGATTCCCCTCTCTCTAATGACCAGATGAAATGACCACTACTGTGAGCTAAGCTGCAAATCCCATCTTGAAAAGCAGATTACTATAAACCTGAAAGTCTATGCAAAGTCTGAGAAAAGGCTATCAACAATGAGAACATGTTGCAGAAAATCAAATTAGGAAATGGTACTTCAAACTTTACAAGAGGAAAGAATTAGAGCTGATTCTCCAAAATAGTAAAGAATTTTTTCTCAGTGATATTTTATTTTCAAGCTTTTGTACAACATTAGTATCCAAAATAAATAGCAAGGTGGTAAAGAAGATAACTATTTATTACTCATTATAAGGAGCATCAAACACTACTCTCTGATTGAAGATAATCAAATAATTATTTGCCTTGACCAAGTAGGCCGCTGCCTCTCCCTGTGTGCCAGAAATAGTTTGGGCCCTAATTACTTGAAGCACCAGACAGGCTTGAACTCTTGAACATTTGATCAGTATACAGGTTCTTTCCTCCAGTGAGCTAATGATGATCAAGACCAAATAAAACAGTGTGTGATGTGCTCACTTCTGTCTCTTACAAGATATCTGAAATTATTTAGCGAGGCCAGTACCAGTGTTTACTTCAAAAAGCTATACATAATCTTTATGCATAAATGCAGTGTGATACATGGTAATTCTTCTACATCTCCAAGTAAAGTGCTAGATTCTAATAGCCATATTTTTGACAATGTAAAGAAGACACAGCCAAAAGGAAATGAGACAATGATATACTTTTTTTTTGAAAAATGAAGGACTGCCTTTTCCTCATATGTGAAGAAGCATTGACTGCTATTTTCTCTTAGCTGAAAGACCCATATGACCTAGTTCTCAGAGGAATGCAGAAATCTCATGAAAAAAAATTACCATCTGTACCAGTGCAGTGAGAAGCTAAACTAGAAACTCTGTTCAGTAAGAAGTGATATACTAGGAGAAATAATAATCAAGTTAATGGAAAGATACTTTCTCAGTATTTTCTTTGTCACTTACCTGGCAAAGAAAATATTGAGAGAGTTGTAAAGGATTAGCTGGTTAATAAATGAAGGGTAAGTATTTACAGCTGTCTCCTATTCCAAGTAGCATTAGTTGAAATTTTAATGTAGTTTACTTGCAGCCTTACCTATCGCATGCCTGTTATCTTGAGGGGCTTAGGAGTTGCGCTGAGGCCTAATGTGCATCACCTTACCTTGCGGCCTCAGTCCCTGGCTCAGCCAGTTTTGCATGGTCTTTTTTTTTTTCTTCTTCTTCTTCTCCCCCAGAGGGGCATTGATGCTTGGCTCTTTATCAGCTAGCATATCTGAAATTAACTTTAATCTGGTTTCCCAACTCCTGAATCCTGGCTCTGACCACTGCATCTGCTACCCACTCCTCATAGCTTTTTGACATCTTGACCCATTCCCAATCATTTATCCAGGGCATTATCAACCTTCAGAAAACATCCATATCTCTCTCTTCCAACACCCTCCACTAGATCTGCACAGTCTTTGTCACTTTCTGTCCCTTCTCCCTCATCATTATTCTTCATCCTTATTGTCTATCCCTTAGTACTACCTTTACATCACTCCCCCCCCCCCCCAATCCTTTGCCCGTTGTTGTCGTGGGGGGGCTTAGGAGACGAAGACTGAGACCCAATGATGGGGAACTCCTCAACCTTGGGACTCAGCCATCTACTCAACTAATTTTGCATAGTCCTTTTTCCCACTCATACTTTTCGTTTCAGTTTCTTCACCAATCCCTTCTACTATCCACCTCCTAAGGTGTGAGAGCCGTGCTGAAAGGATGAAAGGCTGACTATATGTCAGTCCTGAACGGCCTGAGGGAACCATGGGCACGGTATTCCCCTGCCATACCTGGCCCTTACCCCTCAAGGGGACCCTGAGGGGTGGACTATTTTTTTCCCCCATCATACTCCAGGCTTATCATGACCAATAATGAAGACATAACCCAAATCTTAGGGGCAATGAGGCTTGCCCCTTTATCAAATAGCCCCAATCCCAGCTCTCCTTTGACCACGGCTCCGAACACTGCAACAACTCCCCCATCATCAATGCATACTAGTACAGTATCAACCCTAATCAACAACCAACCCCCAGGAGACATTTCTACTCTCCCAACATGCTCAACTTCAACACCTTTACTTCCACAACCTTCTTCATCAACCACCCCATCTCCCCTTATTACTACCTTACAACCTTATTGCCCACCTCCCCATAACACTACCCCCCTCAACACTACTCCCTCCTCCACACGTCCCCGCACTTCTACTACCCCCACCTCTACAAGAATCCTAAATACCCTATTTAGCCCAGCCAAATGGGACCGATTTTTTGTGATCCCTCCCACAGCTCCCTACTCTCAAAACACCCTCCTCTTCCAACAATGCCTCCAAAAACAAGTAGGTAAAATCTCTTTCCATAGCCGACGCGACCACTCCCGTCTCGTCACAGTAACAACTGAAAACGAAGCTATAGCATTATCAAAACTAACCGATCTATGTGGTAATCCCATCCCTACAGAACCTCATCCAACCCTCAATACTTGCACTGGAACTGTCTCTATCTCCCCAACAGATTGCCCAATCCATGACAAAGAATGGTCAGATTGTGGAGAGGACTTACTCGCTTGTCTCACAGACTATGATGCAACATATGTACAATGCTACTCCATTCCTCCCAGAGGAAATCGTAAGAAATCCATCAACATTGCCAAAATTACTTTCCGTAGACATGACCTTCCCTTAAATGTTTACACAGGTGGGGAATCCCTACCTGTCCGACCATACCAACCTCCTCGTCAGTGCCAAAATTGTTGGCATTTAGGACATCCTGCCAAACATTGCCGTTCCACAGCCAGATGCCCACTATGTGCCCAACCTGGCCATACTCGATCAAATTGCTCTGCACAATCACGCACATGTGCAAACTGTGGCGGCCCCCATAATGTATTTTATAGAGGCTGTCCCACCTACAAATTTGAGTCTGAGGTAGAAACTCTCAGATTCAGACTTGGACTCACTCTACGTGAAGCCAGACAGGAAGCACGTCGACAAGGCTTTTCTCTTACCCCCTACTCCAGTAATGTCGCTCACTCTGCCAATCCCCCTACCTCCCAAGCTCCTACACCCTCTCCTAAACCCAACCCCCCTCCATCTAACTTCCCCTCATCTACCTCCTACCTTCCCCAGTCAAATTCTTTTGCCATCCTAAACCCAGACACTCCAATCTCTACCCAATCAAATTCTTTTGCTATCCTAAATCCAGACACCCCAATCTCTACTACAGCCCCAACACCTTCCCCTCTCCCTCCCCGCACTACCCGCAGCAGACAGAATAAACGTTCCACCCCCTCTTCCCCTACCTCACAATCACCTCCACCTTCCTTTGCCCCTATTTATCATATACCAGACTTATCTTCCCCCCCCCCTCACAAGAAAACCTTTATCTCACAAAACTCTACAACCAACCCCATTACAGAAACTCTTGAAGATATCCAGAACTACATAATAGAATCCCAAACTGATACTCATCCACCCTCAAATTTTACAATTCCCGCTCCCTCCACACTCAAAGTGACTGCCGATATCCATCCTCCTCCTACTCATATTCTCCCTACACCCAATCCTCCTACCACATCCCAACAAAACCCACCTCCCCCCCGACTCCACCCCTACCTGTATTAACCCTCCCACCATCCCCTCTATCCCTTCCACTCCCTCCTGGATACACACGTGAATCCCTCATGTCACAAATACCCTCTTCCCCAGACCCTCTACCTCCCGACACCCCTCCTGATACAACACCACCTCCCCAACCTCATTCTTTATCCCACCCTCTAGAACCTTCCCCTTCAAGTTCTCCAACAAACACTGCAATCTTTGCCACTAAATCAACGAAAGTATAACAATCCTTCATTGGAACATTCGCGGTTTCCGCTCTCACAGACCTGACCTCCGACATATCCTCTCCTCTTATAACCCATCCATTATATGCCTCCAAGAAACTTTTACACAATCTCCAATACCAATCCCCAATTTCCATTTTGTTTCTTCCCCACACTCCCTTTATGTCTCGTCTATACTTTTTAACCAAAAAACACCTTATGTCATACCTCCCTTTCAAACCACTGTCCCTTGTACAGTTATTCGTATCTTTCTTCGCCGCTGGATCACAGTGATTTCAGTCTACTTCTCCCCTTCCCACCCCATTAACTTTGTTGCTTTTGATAACCTAATTTCCCAACTTCAATCACCTTTCCTCATAGTAGGTGATTTTAACTGCCGCCACACTCTTTGGGCTAATTCTATCACCAACACCCGTGGCCGAGCTCTAGAGCGCTTCCTATCCACAGCTGAACTTATTATTCTAAATACAGATCGCCCCACACACTTTGATACACGCACGCAGTCTATTCATGCATTGATCTCTCTCTATGCTCCCCTTCTCTTCATTTAGATATCCACTGGTCAGTTCTAGACCACTTTCCCTATAGCGACCACTTTCCAGTTCTCCTTTCTCCAACTTCATATGTACCACTTCCCAACTCCCCACGCTGGTGCTTTGATAGAGCTGACTGTCATACTTTCACTTCACTCTCTACTATTCATACCCCTCCATCCCTCTCATCCGTAACAGAAATGATACAATTTTTCATAACTACATTCCTAAGAGCTGCCCATAACAGCTATCCCTCGAACCTCAAGACCCTATACCTCCAAATGTGTTCCATGGTGGAATTCTGATTGCACTAAAGCACTCCGTGTAAAACGTGCAGCCTGGAACAGTTACCGCTACAAACGAGGTACCCCTCATCAACTATCAGCTCTTATCTCCTTTAAAAGAGCATCTGCCTGTTTTCGTCGTACAATCCGAAATAGTAAAACCAATAGCTGGCGAAATTATGTTTCCTCAATTACATCCTCTACATCTATCTCGAATGTTTGGCGCCGGATCCATAAACTATCAGGCAAACATCCCCCCCATCCAGCCCCCGTCCTCCATATTCGAGATACCCTCATCTCTGATCCTCACGAAGTCGCTAATGAACTAGGTGACTATTTCAGCCAGGTCAGTAGTGGCTTTCACCTTTCTCCACACTTCTCTTCTATTAAAACCATCAGGGAACGTAACCCCATTATCTTCACCCTATCCTCTGCTGAGTCCTATAATGCTCCCTTTTCTTCCTCTGAACTCAATGCTGCCCTAAAATCGTGCCGCAACACTCATGAAGGCCCTGACGGTATTCACTACCGTATGCTCCGACAACTCCTATCTTCCTCATTATCCTTCCTATTAACAACTTACAACCACATATGGACATCAGGAAATTTTCCTTCTCATTGGCGAGAAGCTCTTATCCTCCCTTTCCTAAAACCCAATAAATCGGGTACCCTCCCTCAAGACTATCGCCCCATCTCACTTACTAGCTGCTTATGCAAACTACTAGAGCGAATGGTTAACTTTTGCTTAATGTGTTATCTTGAATCCCACAATCTTATCTCACCTTCCCAGTTTGGTTTTCGCCGTGCCCGAAGCACAGCTGACCCCCTTGCTCATTTTGAGACATATATTACATCCGCATTTGCACGCCATGAATCCATACTAGCTATGTTTTTTGACCTAGAAAAAGCATATGATACGACATGGAGGTACCATATTCTCCAGCAATTGTCCTCTCTAGGCATATGTGGAAATATGGGTGTCTTCATAAAGTCTTTCCTCTCCCAACGCACTTTCCAGGTCAAAATTGCCTCTGCCACATCTTCTTTCTTTACTCAAATTGAAGGTGTCCCACAAGGCAGTGTGCTTAGTACCACCTTATTCCTTCTTGCTGTAAATGACATTGCCTTAGTTCTACCACCAGGAGGCCGGTCATCACTATATGTTGATGATTTAACCATCTATGAGTCTGGCAAATCCATACCAAATCTCTACCAATTTCTTCAATCTGCAATATCATCAGTTTCCTCCTGGGCCACAAACCATGGCTTCCGCTTTTCTACCTCCAAATCTTTCTCCATTCTTTTCTCTCGCACACGTGTAGGTCCTCTACCTTCACTCTTATATGACACTCCACTTCAACACCATTCCTCTGGTAAATTCTTAGGCGTCATTTTTGACTCCAAACTATCATGGCGAGACCATATTCTTTACATCAAAGAAAAAGCTTGTCGACGTCTCCGAATTTTACAAACCCTATCCCATTTATCCTGGGGCTCAGATCGAAAAACTCTCCTTCATCTTCATGTCATCTTAATCCTCTCCACTCTAGATTATGGATGCCCTATCTACTCCTCTGCCTCAACTTCTCTCCTTGCTCACCTTGATACAATCCACCACTGTGGTCTTTGCTTAGCCCCAGGTGCCTTCCGCTCCTCTCCAGTTGAGAGCCTGTACACTGAATCAGGCATACCATCTCTCTCTCGACGCCGTGCCCTCCTCTCTCTCCGATGTTATGCTCGATTCCACCAACTTCCCCTCACTAAACTATCCCACGATCCCTACTTCCTACCTTTGCTTCTTCTCCATGTTTACCTACTCCTTTCTCCACTCGCATGGATAATCTCCTCTCCTATTCCCCTTTTCCCCATCTCCGATTCCTCCCGTTCTCTGTCCATTCAGTCCCTCCATGGCTTATACCTTGCCCCCATATTTGCTCCTCTGTCTACCCTAACCCACCAAAATCAAATATTTCTCCTACTGTCCTTCTCACCCATTTCCTTGACCATGCCTCCACTCATTCCTCCAGTATTCCCGTCTACACTGACGGCTCCAAAACCACCTCCGGTGCTGCTTTTGCAGTAATCTTCCCAACTCGTACTTTCAAATACCCCCTCCCTCCTGAATCCATTGTCCTTACTACAGAACTGTATGCTCTCCTTTTTGCCTTAAAACACATATATCACTACCCTCTTCCTCTTATACAATTTTTACTGACTCCCGTAACTCATTAACCCTCATAAAGTCAATACACACGACCAACCCCATTGTTTGTAAGATCCAGAACTGGTTGTTCTACCTGTCCACACGTCATAAAACAATCAAATTTTGCTGGGTACCCAGCCATGTTGGAATCCCCGGCAATGAACAAGCAGATACTCTAGCACGCTACGCTGCTATGTCCACATCAAACCAACCACGTTTCTCACATATCCCAGTCACGGATTATTACCCACACTTTAAGACCTTCTTGTATAATCGATGGCAATCTTTTTGGTCAAGTCTACACACTAATGAATTACATACTGTAAAAATGTCCATCTCCTCTTGGTCAGCTCCATTCAATCGGAACAGACGTTGGGAGACGGCCCTCGCCCGCTTACGCATTGGCCACACCCGTCTAACACACTCCTATCTAATGTCACAATCTGATCCACCCCTATGTCCCTTATGTAATGTTCCTCTTTCAGTCCCACATATTCTATTGTCATGCCCACGTTTTGAAGCAGCCCGTATCTCTACTTTCTCCCACCTATCCTCCCTACATAGACATCCCAACTTATCAGACATCCTTACAGAATCTCACACTTTCTGCCTTGACAACCTGTTTTCCTTCCTCAAACGCATATGTATCCTTCACTTGATCTAATCCTTTACATTACCTCATCCGACCCTAACCCATTCACTTACCAATCCTTTAACCCAGCTTTAACAACTAATCACTAACTCAAACACCCTTCACTAACATTAACTATAGTGCTACATGACCTTAGATGTCTAGCACATTTATTTTGCCTTTAACCATTAACCATTAACCATCCCTCCTGCATACACACGTGAAACCCTCATGTCACAAGTACCCTCTTCCCCAGACCCTCTACCTCCCGACACCCCTCCTGATATAACACCACCTCCCCAACCTCATTCTTTATCGCACCCTCTAGCACCTTCCCCTTCAAATTCTCCAACACGCACTGCAATCTTTGCCAGTAAATCAACGAAAGTATAATTATCCTTCATTGGAACATTCGCGGTTTCCGAATGTTCGTCTTTCAGTCCCACATATTCTATTGCCCACGTCCTCCCTACATAGACATCCCAACTTATCAGACATCCTTACAGAATCTCACACTTTCTGCTTTGACAACCTGTTTTCCTTCCTCAAACGCATTCACTTGCTCTAACCCCTTTACATTACCTCATCCGACCCTAACCCATTCACTCACCAATTCCTTAACCCAGCTTTAACAACTAATCATTAACCCAACCATCCTTCACTAAAATTAACTATAGTGCTATATGACCTTAGATGTCTAGCACATTTATTTTGCGTTTAACCTTTAACCATTAACCATTTACATCACTCGCTTTTCCTCCACCCATCCACATTCTTCTACTATTTCTACCTCTACAAACATTTTAAGCCCAGCCAAGTGGGACTGATCTTTTGCATGAAAGCAGTATGACAATATCGCAGATCTGACCTAAGTTAAATATATATTTAAAAAAGTTTTAATGAAGATGTTAATTTGTCTA
Source organism: Penaeus chinensis (assembly GCF_019202785.1). Classification (NCBI taxonomy): domain Eukaryota; kingdom Metazoa; phylum Arthropoda; class Malacostraca; order Decapoda; family Penaeidae; genus Penaeus; species Penaeus chinensis. The sequence continues at coordinate 7,321,717 of NC_061850.1, read as the reverse complement.
AAAAATAACAATATAAACAAAGACATGCAACATGCTGCTTAAAAGAACCCCATTGATATGTGCAAAACATTTTTAACACTGGTTTTAAATGTTTGTTCACTTGTTACTGTCCAGGTTAAAACTCTTAATTAGCTATACTAATGATTATGGTAACAACATTATCTTTGTACATGTTGCATCACCTGATGATGATGATAATAACAGTGATTATAATAATAGTGAAATAATCATTATAATTATATAATTATAATGATAATAAGGATGATGATAATGATATTGGTGGTGGTTATCGTCACTTTCACTATCATTATCATTATCAATATCATCATTGTTTTAATAATGATTAAGGGGATACTGGTAAGGATGATGATTATAACACGGGCCACATAAAACCTGAGATCAGTAACAAATTCACAAATCAATGCTTTTCAATTTTGACCATCATCAACTGAATTCTTGTCCAGACCTTAGCCAAAAAAAATGCATATGTCAAATTTTCATAACATTGTAGCTTGTACAATATGGTTAATGACAATTTCTTCTAATTAGGCTTGCAAATAATGATTTAACTTTTGAGTTTAATATAGTAGGCTGTAGAATTCAGTGCACAATTTCCTTAATTTATTAGTTAACCCAATGCCTCCAGGGAAAATGAATAAAAAATGCTGAGAATGCTCTGCTCATTTTCTATAATTTTGTGAAATGTCTCTGCACATAGATGGCTCTGCTAGTGCTTAGCCACAAAGGAGTCAATAAGTAGACCTTGTGATCTTACCTGATTTGAATTGGTGGGAAGAAAAATATTTTTTACTAGTTCTATGAATATAGATGGTGTTGTTTTTATTATAAACATTATAATTACTATAATGTTATAAACATTAGTAACAACAAAATAAGTTAATGTAAAATAATTTCATAAATCAAAGAAAAGGGGAAACGGGCGAGACAGGCAGTACTCGCAATTGGCTCATTGGTGACCTAGTACAAGTGTAGCCATCTATGTGTAAAGACAATCATGTAACTCAAAGTGAGCATGTCACGTACACATCATGCCCGTTGGCATTGGGCTAAAAATGTTTTATTACATGGTAAAGAATTGAAAATAATTATTAATCATTATACATGCTATGCAAAGGTCACATTTCCAAGGAAATGTATAAAATTTACTATAAAAAATCCTTAATATATACCAAATGAACTTTAAGGAGGCTCAAAATATCAGATAATGGCTAACCTGTGAGTCCTTGCTTTCATTAGTACCATCTACCCTTTTTCCTTCTCCCTTTTTATTTCCCAAATCCTCAGTTGCTCGGAAGTTATTATTTTTAAGAGGGAATCACTATACAGTATGATCCCGTATGAGACAACTGCAATTGTCACATTTGTTAATCATGGTATTTTCACTTACCATGCACTAAAATAATTATGAGAAAAATAACACAAATGTAAAAGCTTCCTGCTCTCCATAAAAGGTGATCTTTTGAGGAATAGTAGATACTATATAAGGTAGACCCAGTCTCTTCTTTTTATTATAGAGGAGGCTTCTTGATATATATATATTGCTTGTCTGTGGTGTTCCCCCCGTATTGTAAATACCCACTACATATATTTGAATATACATATATGTATATATACACATACTCATTCATATATATATGTATATATATATGTTCATACATATTCACACATATTCACATTCTCTCAATATATACATACATATCTGCATGTATACATATGCATTTACATATCCGTACATGTATATACATAAAAATACATTTATGCATATATATATACATAGTGATATATGTATGTAATATATATATGTACATAAATATATATGTTAACGTAGAGATACTTGATATACACATATACAAATGTATATATATGTTTTATGTGTATGATTAGGTCTTGCATGCAGATACTAAGTACATAGTACAATTCTCTAAGTGCTCTTTTGTATATGATAAATATTTGTGCATATTGTTTGTACTCATGCATAAATATTTTCACATGTGTATATAGGCATGTACATAATGCATTATATATCTAAAACTAATGTGTATATATATAGTATATATAGATTAAATTTTGGGATTTGCACATATTCATTTTATGTTTTTAATTTTTGTCTTTTAGCTTGTAGAAAGAAGGGGGAGAGGCTTCGACGAGAAAACTTTGATCTTCGATAAGTCATCTGTCAAAAGATATGGACAAAATGTGCAAAACGGATTTCACAAATTTCAAGCCAGAAGAGATCATGCAGGATCCAGTAATCATTCCTGGGAAAGGTATTCTCAGAACCCTGGAAACAATAGTGGTTGGATACATGACCCTAGAATTACTCCACCTGAATATGATTCCTATAAAGTGTCAGGTGCAGTTGAAACTGAAACTACCTATAGCAGTAATTTCTCAATGGGCAGAGGACCAACCCAGTACCAGGAAAGCACGGCTTGGAATGATATGCCGGGCTCTTCAGGAAATGGCATTGTGAGAAGTCAACTTTTTTCAAGAACAGGAGATAGCCATACTATCAATACTAGTGATACTGCACAAAGAGATTGGGATATACATAGTGGAGATTCTGTTGTAAACAAATTGAAAAATAAGCAATATAATTACAATGAAATACAGTTGTTTAGAAATCAGGAAAATGAAAAGTCAACTTTAAATCAAAGAGTAATTCCAAGTACAAGTGAAAATTTTGATTTTGAGCCAGAGTCAAATAGTATAAATAGTGAAAGACCTTTTAAATATGGTCTTGTTCATTGGACAGATTGTAAATATGCAAAGATGAAGTTAAACAAAAATTGTGTGAAACGATCACCAGGGCTGTCAAAGTTTCTTGATAGTAACAAGTCATATATCCTCAAAGGCTGTTGGTTAAAAGAAATTGTACCAAGGAAAATAGCTAATCAGGTGCAAATAAGCCAAGAAATTATACCACAAATGTCAACTACTAATATTAGAAAAAGTGTTCAGAGTGCTAATAGTCAAGGACTGCTAGATGCTACTAGGATACATTCAAAATCTAATTGTATTGGAGCTAATAAATCTATAGTATCACAAGAGCTGCAAGAGAGCCAGATTCTCTTAAATCAAAGAACAGAAAACGAAAGTGCGAAAGCAACCAAAACTGATGCCCTGTATATTAAAGTACAAGAGGAGAACAGGCCAGTTGGTCATCAGTTAGAAGGAAATTGTGTAGATGCCAGCTCTAAGGTAACTCACATAGATGACACCAGCTGCAAGGTGACTCACATAAATGATACCAGTTCTAAGATGGTTCTCAAAGATAACACTAGTTCCAAGGCAACTCATAAAGAATCCACCAGTTCCATGGTGACCCAGAAACATAAAAAGGTAACCATTGTGACTCCTGAAGTTAGCTCTAGTATGAAGGTGTCTTGCAAAGGTGTCTCTAGTTCCAAAGTGACACACAAAGATGACACCAGATCCAATATGACTCACAAAGATTACACCAGTTTCAAGGTGACTCATGAAGATGGTACCAGTTTTAAGAAAACTCATAAAGAGCCCACCAGTGCTATGGTTACCGAGAAATTTAATACCAAGGTGACTCACGAAAGTAACATTAGTTCGAAGGTGATTTATAAAGATGACATCAGTTCTAATATGGCTCGTGAAAACACCAGCTCCATGGTGACTAACAAAGATGATACCTATTACAAGGAGACTCACAGAAATGGCCCCAGTTCCAAGGTGACTCATCACAAAGATGGCACAGGTTCCACAATTCATAAAGATGACACCAGTATAAGGGAGACTCCCAAAGAAGACACCAATTCCAAGACAACTCACAAAGAATCTACCAGTTCCATAATGACCCAGAAGCAAGACAAGAATACAAAAGAGATTCACAAAGGTAGCATTAGTTCGAAGGTCGCTCACAAAGATGACACCAGTTCCAATAGGACTCACAAGGATGACGCTAGTTCCAAGGTGACTCATAAAGATGACACCAGTTCCAACATGACTCACAGAGATGACACCAATTCCATGGTGACTCAAAACGATGCCACCAATTCCAAGGTGACTCGTAAAGATGACAATAGTTCCATGGTGACATGCAAAGATGACACAAATTCAACTATATCCCAGAGGGTAAGTGGCATCTGTTTAAAGGATAGTCTTAAAAAGGATAAAGCTAATTCTAAGATGGCTTATATGGAAACCACTTCAAAGGAAACCCATCAGAAAGATGGCAATACTTATTCTAAAGTGATTCATCCCCAAAATGTAGGTAATGCTTTCAAATTGAAGACTTCACATCCTAGATATGTAGGTACACAAAAAAATAAAATTACAAGTCAAGTAAATCCAGTGACTATTTGTAAGACTTTAGTATCAACAGAAAAGATGGCAGGAAGAGATGGAAATGACAGGAATGCATCATGTACTCCACCAATATTGAAAGTTAATTGCAAGGAAAGTGTAAGTGAGGTACCTCAAAGAGTACAGGAAGTCAGAAATACACCAGGTAAATATTGTGATAATCAAACCATGGGAAATCCTGAAATAGATGATCTGGATAGTGAGAACATTGATAATATTAGAGAGAGCATTAGAACTTTAATTAATTTAAACAGTATCACAGATGAATCTGAAAATACAAATTGTATCTTGAGCAAAGGACAAGTTAAACAGATGATTTGCAGTAAAGATGGCAGAAAAATAACTGAGGGTACCAGTAAAGAGGATTTAGTGAATCAATTATCTAACAAAAGTGATTTTAGAATGAATAACACAAGGGAAACCCTAGAAAAGACTAAATGTTCAGAAAATGTAGGAAAGGCTGATTCGAGTTCAGGGAATGCAAGGAAAAGGAAGCATGCAGACAGCACAGAAAAAATAAGAGGCAAGGATATAGAATTGAATAAAAATGAAAAATTGAAATGGAACGAAAAAAATAATCCTAATAAAGAAGTAACGAGAGAGTTGAGAGAAAACGTAAAAGGAAAAGGTAGTAAAGATGATAGCTCTATCTTAGAAGAAAGAAACAGTAAAGTGCAAGGGAAAACAGGAAATACAGAAAGACCAAGTAATAGTAAAGGAACGGTTCAGAAAATAGAAAAAGTTCTTAAAGGAACTGGAACCATAGAAAAGCAACTTCCGGAGAAGGGTGACCAGCCTAAGGAAAAAATGAATGAAAAAATGTCTATGAATAAGAAAATGAATGTACAAGATAAGGAAGAAACAAATAGTGAAAAAACAAAGGAAACCAAAGAAAAAAAATGTTTAGAAAATAAGCAAGCTATGAAAGACCGAAAGGAAATGAAGCAGATGAATGAAATTGTACAGAAAAATGATGTTAATAAACATGCTGTTATTAGAAAGTCAGATAAAAGGAATTTACTCAAACCGTTAGATAGGGAAGTAGAGATTAACATTTTGAAGAGTCTATTAAAACATGAAATACGGAATGAAAGAAGAGCAGAGAAAAAGACTGGGAAAGTTAATAAAACAGTAAAAACAAATAAAAGTAAAGTGAACACTTCTTTAGACCGTGAAATTAGAGACCGGGAAACAAGTGATAGCATCGGCCAAATTATCCACGAAAATAGTGATGGTAAATCATGTGAAAGTGAAAAGGATATAAATATACAGGGAATAAGTAAAAGAAAACCTGAAGATGATCATAATCACGAATGGAAAGTTAATAAAACAGTAAAAACAAATAAAAGTAAAGTGAACACTTCTTTAGACCATGAAAATAGAGACCGAGAAACAAGTGATAGCATCGGCCAAATTATCCACAAAAATAGTGATGGTAAATCATGTGAAAGTGAAAAGGATATAAATATACAGGCAAATAATAAAAGAAAACCTGAAGATGATCATAATCACGAAAATCCCAGAACAAAAAAGAATAAAGTATATGAAACGGTAAATCCAACAGTAAATGAGACTAGTGTTGCAGTAAGCCAAGTCAGTAGTGACCAAAGCGCAGTAGAAAAAGAGCAGGTGCCTTCTAATGAAGACGAGTCAGTGCATTACGAAGCTGTGAATATTAAAGAAGAATATGTAAATGATGTTAAATCTGAATTTGATGAAAAATATGAACCATTATGGGAAACGCCTGTTAAGACGGAACCAGAAGAAACCATTGAGTGTTCAGAAAGTGAAGACTACAATAAGAGAATGGAACTCGAATGTTATCTAAGAGAGTGGATGCAAGTCTGGGTGATAAAGAAAAATCTATTTGATGATTTCTATGACATGCTTGCTTCACTTAGTAGACCTGTGTGGACAAGTGAAAACCATTCAGTACTGTACAACATTGAAGTAAATATGAGAAATTTCTTTTTGAACATATATTGTGATCAATTCTGGAACATTGCAGATGTTTGTAAAAGCATGCAAGAGTTTCCAAAATTACCAGATTTCTTTATTTCTCTAAATAAAGCATAGACATTATATAGATTATAAAATTCTTTAGTATATTTTTATGATGTATGCTTAGGTGAATGCTTGATAAATAAAACCTTAAACCAGTACGTTATCTTTATCCGAGATTCTTTGCAAATGTTATATACCATTACCATATAATATAGACGGTATGAAATAGCTAACATTGTATTATGAGTGTGAATAGTGTACGACCAGCCATACCAAACATTAGAGAAAGACAATAGTACTTTTAGTTTATCTCGTAATACCCAGGAAAATAAACCAGTTTATGAATACTTGTTCAAGTTCACAGGGGTTAGTTTTTCAATCTTCCTAAATGGCCCAGAAGCTTCTGTAACAAAAAATACAAGTATTATAGGATTGATATAATTTAGGCAATCATTCAAGCATTTGGGTTATTAGACTTAATTTGCAAAAAAAAAAAAAATATAGGTAGTGTCGGGCAGAAAATGTATAAATAGAAGTACTGTATATTTGATTGTCAAATATATAAGTGCATTTCAATATCAACAATAATAGTTTTGTGTTTTGAAAATTTGCCCTATTAACTTAATCTGCCGGGAAAAGGTTATGCTCATTTTATTATTATTATTATTATTATTATTATTATTATTAATAATATTATAATGTCTGCACATACATGGCTCTGTTAGTGCTTAGCCACAAAGGAGTCAACTGGTAATTCTTATGACTTTGCCTGATTTCACCTTTCCTTGAATTGGCGGGAATAAGATTGTTAATTTTTTTTTAACATTATGAACATCGATGGTGTTATTTTTATTATAGACCTTATAATTACTATAATATAAACAGTAATAGCAATATAAAATAATGTAAAATGTTTTCGAAAATCAAGGAAAAGGGTAAACAGGCAGTACTCGTAATTGGCTCATTGGTGACTTATTACAAATGTAGCTATCTATATGTAAAAACATTAAACTCATAGTTTGTATATACATACCATACCTGTCAATTTGAGTTAATGTAATAGAAAACCTTAGATGTTTGCATCTCAACAGGATCCATCAGACATTTCAAGAGAAGGTAAAGGGATCATTTAAATGGCATTGTGTACGGGCACATTCGGCCGTAAACCTTGGTATCTGGGCCGAATCGGCTCACTGTGCGAAATCTGGGAGCTGAAGGAAGCCCGTGATATCCAAAGCTAGAGCGTTCTTACCCAGAGGAATTAATCGGGGCCTCAAGGATGCAAATAGAATCTATTGTCTGTAATTTCCTGTTAAAAATAAATACCTTTATGCAATTAGTAAGCTAACAAAAATGCTATCATACCATATTATTCATGTATCAGTTTTGAGAAAATGAGTGTACAATGCTAAATAAACTAGAAGACGCTCTTTTGGTATTTAGTATAAACAGCTGACGTTCAGGCCCATCCCGAGGAAAGGAGAACCAAGATGGTGCTACTTGGCTTCTCAGTCTCGTACGATGTGGAGCTGATCGCTTCACACCCACAGGTCGTACAGGCTTCCCGAATGTCGAAGGGGAAGACCCCAACCAGGCAAGTCCTGTTGACCATGAAAGGTGCCCCAACCACTACCCTTGATCTGGGTAACTGGGGCACCTACAACCTTCGAACGTATGTGCCAGAACCACTTCGGTGTTTCAAGTGCCAGAAATACGGCCACCACCAGGCTAACTGTACAGCCAAGCCTAAATGTGGTGTCTGTAGCAAGGCACACAACACAGAGGTATGCCTCAAGGCATACAAAGAGGAAAAGAGGGACACAACAGCCAAATGTCCAAACTGTGCCAAGAAACATCATGCCTGGAGCCTGACTTGCTCTGTCAGGAAACAGGCGGCCCTCAGGCGACAAGAGGTTGCTCAAAACCGACCAGACTTTGTTCCTGCCCCACCGGTCACCCATGTCTGGGGAAGGAACAAAAGCGAAAAGGCCTCCCGACCTCCTAAGAGGAAGGAAGCCGCCCCCCAGCCGACACCGGATGTCTCCAACAAAAAGGAGTTTCCGACAATGCCAAAGGTGCAGAAAAAGAAACTAAAGAAAAAAGTTTCTAAGAGCACCACAAAAACCTCCCCAACAGATGATCATCTCTTTGACGAGGACGATATGACTCTCCTGTTAACTGCTGTTGTCACAAGAGTAGCAACAGCCCTGGGGAGGTCGAGTGAGGAGGCCGAGAAGGCAGTTTCGGTCGCCATGACGACAATGACCCAGACTGTCCCAGCCCTGAAGGGAAGAAAGCTGGCTAGAGCAAAACCAGCCTCACCCTCACCCCAGGACGAGACTCCCCTCCCCACTCCAAACCAGGCCACGCCTTCACAGGCAGAGCCAAAACAGGCTGAACCTGTGCAGCCAGAGCCAGATCACGCTGACCTTGCCCAGGCAAGGCCAGCAAGGCCAGCCAAGAAAAAGCATGAGAGAAAAGCCGAACCAACCAAAGTCAGAGCTACCAAAGGCTCTCCACCCCCCAGTGGACCCAAGGATAGCCTGACAACAGACGAGGAGCCCTCAACCAGCGAGGACCTCGCAATGGAGTTGTCAGACTCCGACGATGTCTCTGATGTAACTATCACTGAGTAACATCATGACACACCATCTAAGCATCCTGCAGTGGAACATCAAAAGCTTCTCTGCAAAGAACGCTTTTCTCCAAGCAGTAGTGCGATCAAGGAACATTGACATTGTCATGCTCCAGGAGACATTAACAGTGGACACTGTTCGCTTCTCAGGGTACCATGCCTTCACACTGCCACGAACACCTGGCAAGAGAGGCTTGATCACCCTTGTGAGAGCAACAATCCCCTGCTCCGTAATAGCCGATGCATCGCACTGTGGAGACGATGTTGAATCCCTTGCTGTCGAGGTTCACCTGGCCGGGGGACCCCTCAAACTGTACAATGTGTACAGCCGGCCACGCTGTAGAAGCTTAGACATCAGCCAGGTCTGTGCTTCTGCTGCACACGACCGAGTGATCATAGGGGGAGACTTCAATGCACACCACCCCATCCTGGCTCCCTGCCGGGCACCGGATGCGGCCGGCTATCACATAGCCGACGTGCTAGAGACATTCCCTGAGATCGCTCTCCTCAACACCCAAGAGCCAACGCACGTCAGAGGAGGGGTCCTAGACCTCACCCTGGCCACTGCGACTCTGGTGGGGAGGATTGGCTGGTGTGTCGATGAGACCGTCACAAGTGACCATTACGGTACTATAACTACCCTCATGGATGCTGGCCCAGCCGAAATCCTAAGACCGAATCCAAGATGGAAAACAGACAAGGCCAACTGGCAGGCGTTTCAAAACGCCTTGGCCCTCTGTCTGGGATGCAACGATCCCCCACAAAGCAAAAATGTGGAAGTGCTCGAAGCTAGCCTGCTAAACGCCATTAATGAAGCAGCCTCACAGACCATACCCAAAACTCGGCCTGGGTCCAGAAGTCACAAAGACGCCTGGTACTTCAATGACGAGATCAGGGAGGTCAACCACAGGGTAAACATGTGCCGAAAACTATTCCGAAGGCAAAGAACCCCTGACAACTTATCCCTCCTAAGGGGAGCTGTCACGGATACCAAGGAAACTGCTAACAGAGTCAGGCAGGAAAAGTGGCTGGAATGGTGTGAGTCCTTTGACCACCAAACCACCCTTTCAGAGCTGTGGCAACGGGTCAAGCGAGCTACCAGCCGCTCAGCCCCGAGGTGCACCCATCACGACCCTCAAGCAGAGGCTAACAGACTGACGGACGAGTTCTCTGCGAGAACGAGCAGCAACAGTCTGCCAGCCGAGCTGAGGGCAAGACAAGAGCATCTACAGCCAGACAGACACGCTCAGATCAGAGAAAGGGCAGCCGAACCCGATAACTCAGACGTTATCTTTTCTCTGAGGGATCTAAGGAAAGCCTATAAAACCAGTTCCAACACAGCCCCGGGCTCTGATCGGATCTCGTACCCCATTATCTCCCACCTAGGACTAGCAGGTGAGCGTGCACTCTTGCAACTCTTCAACAAGTCCTGGGAAACTTCCACTCTACCCCAGAGTTGGAAGAGGGCTACCATAGTTCCCGACCCAAAACCAAAGGAGCCGGGGAAGTACCGCCTCATCTCTCTGCTCAGCTGCCTGGCCAAGACGGCTGAGAGGATGGTACTAAACCGGCTTCAATGGAAAACGGAACCCCCGCACGAACACCTTCACGGGTTCACAAGGGGCATGGGCACAGCACACAGCATAGCCACGCTCTTAAGCACAATCAGCAAGGGCCCAGCTGTGGTGGTATTCCTTAACCTGGAGAAGGCTTTTGAACTGGCAAGTCCGCTTGCCATTCAGGAAAGCCTGATCCAGAAGGGAATCAGAGGAAAGCTCTTGGCTTGGATTGGTGACTACTTCAGGAACAGGACTGCCAATGTCTAATTCCAGGGTCATCTATCGCAGCACATGCCGCTCGAAAATGGAACGCCACAGGGTGGGGTTCTCAGTCCAGCCCTATTTAACACTTCAATGTCCTGCATCCTCAACATAAACCTCCCAGTGGGGTGCCAGATCATCTCGTATGCAGACGATCTCGCTATCACCTCCACTGGACCACGCAGCCAGAATAAAGCCCAGCGTTGTCTGGACCTCGTGTCAGAGGAGTGTTGTAGGACAGGACTAAAGATCTCTGCAGCCAAATTCAAAGCCATGGCTCTGAGACAGAGAGTTCGAGGCACAAGACTGAAAATCCAGGGAGTGGAATTAGAATGGGTCAAGGACTACCTATTCCTTGGGGTAAGGATAGACCGGACCCTCTCCCTCCATAAGGAGGTCCAGTACCTGGTTGACCGAACCAAAGCAAGACTGTCAGTCATGAGAGCAATGACTGGGAGACGCATAGGGGCCAGACACAAAGTACTAAGATCATTCTATGTACATGCTGTCCGGCCCATTGTGGACTATGCCTCAGTCGCTCTAATTGCTGCAAAGAAAAAGCACACAGACAAATTAGAAACAGTCCAAAATGAAGCTGCCAGTATCATTCTGGGTGCCCCGAGGTGGACGAAGGTCCTCAACCTCCTGATGGAGGCAAACCTTCTCCCCCTGGACTCACGAATCGATCTAACGGCAACACAATTCCTGTCAAAGGTTATCCAGGCTCCCAGGAACACCAGCCTAAGACAAAAATTAGTCAGATGCCTCGAACAAGACAACGAGCTCGTTGCAAACAACTCCTGGCTGTCTCATACAGCCAGGGTGTTGATACGCCATCAGCTCAAAGAACTGCTTCTTGCTAAGGGCATGGACTCCCCCCACCCCGACTTTGCCGAAGCCCCGCCGTGGGCACTGAGCCTGATAGAGTTCAACATAATGAGCCTGTCAATGAAAAAGAGCCTATACCCCATGCCTAGCCTAAAGGCAGAAGCCCACAGGGTCATTGCAGCCATCACTCCTCCAGGTAGTAGAACATACTACACGGATGGATCGGTCGATCCCTTGAGCCACACTGCAGGCGCCGGCTTTGCAGCTAGGGATGCCACGCAATCCATGAGGGTAACAGACAACGCCTCCTCGCTACAGACAGAGGCAGTTGCAATCATGGGAGCCCTAGGCCACGCGTCCCTAAGGGAAGGACACATGGTCATACACACAGACTCCAGGGCAGCCATTGACTGTCTTCAGCACAGCTCACCCACAGACAACATCTACCTACTGATCACGATTCTCACAATGGCACAGAGAATTCTTGCTCAGGGTAGAAGAATTATCATCAACTGGGTCCCAAGCCACATCGGCAGGAACGAGCTTGCTGACAGACTAGCCGTCGCTGGCAGGGGTATGCCCCCAAATCCCATGACGATAAAACCGAGCCAAAAATTACTTATGGAGAAGTGTGCCTTGGTCGGTCGTACCTTCCTACGGCAGCTCCACAGAGAGGAAACGAGAACCTCCCCTTCGGCCAGCTGGTACTCAGACGCCACAGGCTATGAACCACTGGCACTCTCTGAAGTAAGCAACTGAGGTACCGAAGTCATTCTTCACAGAATGCGCCTAGGTTACTACTGTGCATGGCAGATTATCCCAACAATCGAACGCGATGAATGGTGCTGCAAGCACTGCGGCGAGCCGAACGCCACACTAGTCCACTACCTAGAAAATTGTGACCATACACAATTCCTGAGACATGGACCGCCCACAACAGCCGCCGTGCTGGTAAAGAGGCTATGCGAAATGCTTACACCATGGCGGCAGGAACGCTTGCTGGCAATCCCGCCGCCACGGTAAGCACCGAGTGTCAGACAACTCAATGAGACAGTCGTAAAAAGCTGACACAGGCCGGGCCATATCTAGAAGGCCCGGGCGAAGCTAGAACTTCGCAAACCAAACCACCACACCACCAGGCCCATCCGACAGTGTGTGTATGTTTAGATAAAGAAATATAGGTATATATGAATACAAATACATATATACATCTACATATATTTATATTTAGATATATATGTGTGTGTGTTAATTAATATGCATACATTTTTACATCTAGATAGAATTATATCTACATATGTATAAACATATGCGTACATACATGTATACATATATCATCGACATTTGTAGTGACATACAAGGTTTGAGAAAAGGATATTTAAAAAAATATATATTTGTCCCCCCTAAACTGTTAGCCCCCAAGGGACACAATTGTTATTTTTTTTACTATTTATACCTGTATAGATCCAGCTTGGTGAATGCTGTTAAGTCTAGTGGTATGGATGCCACTAACTCCGCTGTTAACTGGCGTCCGTCTGCAGAGCGCAATCGCTCCCATGCCGTAATTGCTTGGGTAACAACGATGTGACGATTGCGGGTATGATCTCAAGGGAAGTCTCTGCCCAAACATTCTCAGTGAGACTGAGATCTGGTGATTTGGGTGGATAGTGTACAGCGTTATTTCTAGGTGTTGCCGAAGTCACATCTTTACGACACTGCTCGTGTGGAAAAGGCTGTTATCCTGGACGAGGTAAAATGGCTTTGAATCGGGGAACATCATGACCCTCACGGATGCTAGAAACATCTCGTCCAAGATTTCCAAGTAGGCATACCCCATATATGTGGCATCAGTCAACTCCCCAACACCGCTGCTGTGGATCCACTTAAACTGCCCAGTAATTTCTGACAGTCTGCATGCTGTTGCAAGGAGAACAAATGGGTTTTGCATCCCTTGTAGTAGTTATGGATAATGAAAATAAATAAAATTACTCACGGTGAGGGTACATGGCAATAAACTACCGCCCTCTTCTCAAACGCAGTTACATGTAAGGAGTGTTGCCATTGAGTATCAAATGTTTTCCATTAGCTGATGGTCTTCATGCACTTCCTATTTGTTATTCATATAGCACATTGCGCATATAGGGCGGTCATTTATATGTAAAAATATGAATACATGCAAATTGACTTGTGATGTACATTTGCACTTATTTTTCATTCAAGCTTTGCGTATAAGTTCTTGTGTGTGTGTATGTGTGTGTGTTTACAAACAGTAACACGGAGAAGGATGTATGTATTTAAGTAAAATATTTCCTCTTCTTTTATTTATGATGATCAAACTTACACATGTAACAAATATATATATATATATATATATATATATATATTTAATGGAAAAAAACATTACCAATAAGTATAATATTTAAGAACTAAACTCAGCGCCAATTTAGATCTTTAAAAAGATTAAAAAAAAAAAAAATTAAACTTGACAATAAATCTATGACAGTAAACAAGATAAAAAAAAATCAATTTATTAATTCAACAATAATAATGGCAGTGAGTAAAATACATTTCAATAATACAAATATAACAAATAGATAATTAAGTCAGTGTAACTTTCTATCTACAGATGTTTCTTGTGATACAGAGCCATTCTCCTGCCGTTGTACTTGGAACAAAAAAACTTTACCTTTACAACAGCCAAAATTATCATTATTATAACTACATTAAAAGGAGTCATGAAGGTTTTACACACAGGAAAATCATCAATTAATAGATTTCACATGAATTGTGAAATTTATTTTAGTCACAAGAAGCAAATTTAACGTTCCTTAAACATATATGCCATTGCACACTGTACTAGTTGCGGTTTGTACTTACCAGTATTGTCTATGCACTGCGGGAAGCACATTCATAACATAAACATCCGAGCAGCTCCTCCCTTTTTTTCTTATATATACTCTTAATTATTATCTGCCTATTATTTATTTTCTATATACTTTCTCTTTCCCTTACCTCTCTTACTATTAGCTGCCTGTCACCTGCTGTGATTATCAGTCGTCTTGACTGATGACTCCCATGTGGCTCGGCATCTTGGTGCATAAAAAGGGTAATTTCTGTTAGACTATCAATCAGATGAAATTCATTTGTAGACGAATTTACTCACAAGATGCCAACATCTTCAGTAAGGCATTTTGTATTTCATTAGGATAATGACAAAATTGATATACTTTTTTGATGGGGTTGGGTACAGTCTGGCAACCACACTGGTACTACAGTTATAGATGACAGTACAACACAATATATAATTCCGTCATCTGCACTTTAAAAACTTTATATATGTGGTCTAAATATTTTGTTTTCCTTTTCACTTGTTGAAGTTCTTGACAAAGAGTCAGTTGGATATCACGACTTTGCTTGGTTCTTCGTAAATATAATTACATATAGTAACTACAATACAACTTGATTATATTCTATATTCACATACCTTATTGAAGTGCCGTTCGCGGGATAATGTTTGCGAGCAGTGTCTGAATGCCATCATATGTATTGTCGATTTTTAAAGACATGCCATCAATGTAATCGTATCAAATGGTATATAATTATTTGTAAATTATAAACATATAAAGTATATGCGACATTTAAAACTTGTTTCCATGAAAATAATTAGCTTAATATAAACGATACTGAAATTTATCGTATTGTTTTATCTTAGGAATTTTCTCCGTGAAAAATATTGATCTATATAATTATTTTTTAGGGAAGAACCAGTAATGTATTGCGTATTAAGCAATGCTATATGAGTATCAGTTATAGGATTTAGATATACGAGCAATGAAAGGTTTAGATGACAAGATGGTGTTACGCATGTAAAAGGTGGAGCAGGTTCATGACCAGATGATAGCCTCTGCCAACTCGAGCGATGGCATGATAGCCTCATGACCTAGTTCATTTAAGGCAGCGAAGCATACGAGGTATTAGGCAGAACATCTCGACCAGTGGCAAAGGAGAAGACAGCCTAGGTTTCTAATTTATGTTTTAACCCAATGTCAGCGGGTTTATTTACTGTCCCATGTAGATTTTAGTGAGTTTTGTTATATACAGATGGTTCCACGTGTGATCAGCAGCAAGGAGTCTATCAGTTGGCCCAAGTGAACGATCTTGATTTCCCCATTCCTTGAATTGGCGGGAAAATGCGTTTTTCTTTCCAATACTACTAATATTGACATTGTTAACATTCTTATTGATATTATGATTCTCAAATAGTTATTAAAATATTAATAACATCAAAGACATTAAAATAATAGAAGTGAAGCTTTAAAAAATGAAGGAAAAGGATAAACAGATGAGATAGGTAAGACTAATAGTTGACTCCTTGGTGACTAAGCTCTCGTGGAGCCATCTATATGTAAAGACAATATTTAAGCTACTTATTACAGTGGGCATGGCATTGTAGTCTTGCCTCCCGGTGACATTGGGTTAACATGCACAAACTAGATTAATCACTGGTTATAATTATCAAATAGTTATAATAAAAAAACACATCACCTCCCCCTTTTGTTTTAAATACAGGCTATAATAATTGTGAATTTTCCTGTTTTAATTGATTACTTGAGGATATAAATATAATAACATATATTAAGTAAACATCTTTAGTTTCCTTTTTAATAGCATTTTTTTTCCTTCGTAGTGCTGTATTCTAAAAGGAATTGTAATAGTATTCTACTTCTCAGAAACTTCATTACAAGTAAAACCCTTTGATTTATTTTTTAATGGAATATGGAAATTTTTGTTGCATTGTAAAATAAAGTTTTTAGTGTTCAATTTCACAGAAATATGTAAAGGTGTAATTATGCGTCTATTTTCATATTTTCCCTTTGAATTCCATGTTGATTTAGGCAGAAGAACATTTAAAATCATCATGATTTAAATTGGCCAACTCTGAATAAAGGGGGACATTATGGAGAGGCCAAACACAGCTCTGATACCCAGGATAATACCCTGTAGCCACACCGCTTAAAATAACTCACCCAGGCATTCTTTAAGACCAAAAATAAAGTACATCGGTACTTGATCCTACGAAGGACAATAAGAAATAGAGAAACTTCTCTCGTGTAAAAGGTGCTATTATAATATCGGATTTACCTGTGCTCCCATTGAACCAAACTAACACGTATATTAAGCAAAATAAACCATGGTCTCAGCTCCCCACATTAAAGTGGAATACATACATATGACTTAACTGATAGTTTGATTTGCTCACTATGACTTGGCAAATATCGCCTAAGAGGAAGTTCTTTACCTCTTCAAACTATATGTTACTCCCTGGCAGATAGAGTATGAATAAAAGTCATGCTCCATATG
>NC_061850.1:7297213-7299713 GCF_019202785.1 Penaeus chinensis | reverse complement strand
TCAACGAACACACACTGCTAACTCCATACTACTTAACTTCTCGTTGTCAACCACTGTTTTTCTTTGAGCACCTGCGAGATGAAATTCGCCAATGGTCTCCTAAGCCGCAAATAATTTCCACAGAACCAGCAAGTGCTGGTTGATCCCCTTGGCCACAGTACCTGAATCACTATATCATGGCTAGCGATGCAAGCTGCTAATACCAGGAGCTAGAAATCCCCAGTCTCTGGGATTTAGCAATGTCCCAGAGAAAGAGGCTAAGAGAAACTTCGTAGAAAGCACAATCACAACCAGATACCGAACTGGAGTCTTCTAGGACAATGTAAATATAGGGGACAAATGCCTGCCACAAATATGAGTTTCACATCGAGTATACAAACATCGGTAGAAGCGTATATAACAATAAGAAACATGAAGTCAAAAACAATGTTCAGTCTCAGTGTCATTATATGTTCATCAACTAGAGGAACCAAGACTACCGAAGTTTGGGTCGGCTGGACCCCAACCGCTTCAAGTCCCTCGACAGCAGGGGTAATCATCCAATCTTAAAGCCTAGATGTTCCAAGTTGAAGGTATATTGATATAGCAGAATTTGGTGTCAGAAGTAATAGAGTAAATTAAAACAATTATCTATCATGTCTATAGGTCGTTGGGCTCTTTAATTGTTTCATAATTTAAAGGGAGGAGGAAGTCACGGGAGTTAGCATGGTTTGTCACCATGGTTATTTTCAGAAGGGAAACGTTCTCCTTCCATGTACGTTTGGGAAAGGTGTGGCGCCATGTTTGAACGCCAACCCATAGTTCGTAGAAAAGATTCTATTTCTCTCTTTTTCACTTTTTTCCGTCATCAACGTCGAACACTTGATGATTATTACTCTTCTCGTTATAGAGTAGGAACAGGAATTTAATTTACCGACCATTTTGCAACAAGTGAACAACTGGTAATTTACAAAACTTATTTGGGGCTGAATATACAGGATGAGGTGTGGGAATTTCCAAGTCCCGCGGTACAGTAAGTCAACAGCTAAATGACCCACCTCCTTCCCTAGCATGTTAAGCACTGGAGGGTAAACCGCCTTTGTGACAAGCGATCTAGACACACTCACTTGTACGTAGGTCGTTTCCTTGAATGTACTGCAACGAAATATTTTATGAAAAGGGTCAGAATGACACATTAAATAAAGTTACCTCTTGAGTAACAAGTTTATTTTTCTAAAAACTCATCGACAGTGTATTTGCATTTTCTGAAGAAAAAAAAAAAAAAAAGATGAGACTGTATATAAAGGTAAAGCTAATCAACAAATAAAGGACCTATATGAAGCCACCCGTTGCAGGACATGAGGAATGTGATATGCAAGCGTTCCCGCTTGATTTCTTGCATTTGAAGAATTAACTTATTGTATGTAGGATGGTTGAGTTAGGCTGTCTTTGCATGGACTTTGACAAATATTAGTGTAAAACAAGATGTACTAACAATCATGCAAAAAACGCTTGCAAGGAACGAGCTCGGTGAAGCTGTGTTATTTCTTTTGATAGGGTATGGCAAATGTTATAAAATAAGCTCTAAATACATAGTGATATATCATAGTCGTGTGTACAATGCTTCGTTGTTTCATGGTTGAATAGCAAACGTATGTTAGAGCTGGATAAATAAATGTTCGACAGAACTACGGTTGTGAGCTTACGTTTACACATGATTCCCCGGTAGCATGGTCTAATGAAACCGTTTTACCCTAGATTACTAAACTTTCCTGTAGAAGTTAAGCAATCCCACATTTACGGTAAACACTGCGTTACACTTATATGTAAGGAAAATACTCATGCATAAAAATACACACACACACACACACACACACACACACACACACACACACACACACACACACACACACACACACACAGACGTTCTTTTCATAATATATATTTATATAGTTTTCCTTTAACACAAGCCCTAAATCATGCACATTAAAATGAAGTGTAAATATCGAAATAAAAGATACAGAGTTTCCAAAGACTAAAGTCATCGTTAGTGTGCACACACTCACTCTTATCCAAATATGATCGGTCTGAATATTTTACATTATAGAGTAAACTCTAATATTCACTCTTCATGGCAGGCATCCCTAATGTGTTTAAGTAATTTCTAATATCTTCCATGCTTGCAGGATATGCATCTTCTTCAAGCGTTTCTGATTTTATTACAATTGAAAGATCTTCCATTTTCAACTGCTCCTTATACATAGTAATTTCTGTGGATTCCATATTGTTTTCTCTGAAGAAGCCAGGCTCAGTTTTCACTATGCTTAACATGTCTTCTAAATCTGACGGTACTTTTTCCGTTTTTACTGCTATCGTGCTTTCAAAATCTACGTTTTGCGTTTGCACAGCACACTGCCCTTCTTCATAATCTAACAGCATGCTTGTAATCTGATCTGCACACGAGGTATCTTGAGTTTCTTCTAAAGTCATTGGTTCAGTTTTAATCTTCACCTTTTTATGC
>NC_061850.1:7274713-7284713 GCF_019202785.1 Penaeus chinensis | reverse complement strand
TAATAAGCTATTCTAGAAGCATTCAAAAGCTATTACCAGAGTAATAGGCACAACATATGGTTAAGAGTGACGCCTTATCTTAGCATTTTCAGGTATATAAAACGTCAGCGTATTACATTGAATGCATAAACATTTTATGATTTGCATTATGACACTGTGCAGATTGCATAACACAAGCACTTGAGCCACGATAGAACGTTTGACCAATGGAACCTTGCACAACTATTACGCAATTATGTTCTTCTATAACGTATTTTATATATTTGATGAAATTATTACTGCACAGATGCTTACCTTCGCCCACATGTATTTCACAAAAATTCTGCTTAGTATATGCAACGAATTCCGCTCATTCCAAATTCCAAAACTTTAGCCATTTACATGTATATATGTATAAAAAACGAAAACAAAAAAAAAAAAACAACAGAACTCAGGTAATTTCACTGGAATATCCATATACACGTGTCCCTAATATAAAGTAGTATTTCACCTTGCCATGGAAATGTGTTTAATTCTTTCGAGAATAACCTGCCCGCCACATCCGTACTCGATGATCCAACTGGGGTACTGACTCCAGCGCTTCCGTAGTTGCCAGGTGTTGGTCCTTGAAAAGCGGTGATTTTTATTTTTAGTGTAGTGAGCGCTTAATCTATGACTGTTGATTGGTGCCTGTATACACAAACTGCAAATTATGCATGTAGTAGTTGTTATAGAGGCTTTGAACGCAGAATAACCGGAATGAGATCTATAAATTAGAGTATGTACGTATAAAAGCACGTATGTGTGTATGTATGCATGTATACCGGTAAGCCTATTTAATTTTGTATATAAAAGCTGGTTGGCATTTTTGTTTTTCTGCAGAAATGACACGTGCTAATCCACACACAGATAAGTAACTGATTGAAGAAATGAATGATATCCAAAAGCATCGAGTTGAACAAACATTGTGTGTTTGCGGGAGGGGGAGAGAGAGAGAGAGAGAGAGAGAGAGAGAGAGAGAGAGAGAGAGAGAGAGAGAGAGAGAGAGAGAGAGAGAGAGAGAGAGAGAGAGAGAGAGAGAGAGAGAGAGAGGACGAGAACGAGAACAAAAAAATATATACCAGGTACATTACCAGTCCTACTCACAGGCCTACCTCTTACAAGTCGGCAGCAATTTGTATATTACGTCCTCCGCACGGTCACCATCACATAGAATAAAAAAATAAAAAAAGAAGATTCGAACGCGAATGCAGAAAAAGCTATAGATCATATCTAGCATCAAATAACCTAAAGTCAATGAATCACCTGTGATTTTCTTCTGTGCCACCTCGAGGTATATTACTGTAAATTTTGCGTCTGTCTAATGTTGTTAAGTTCCCCATAAAGTTTTTTTTTTTTCTTCTTCTTCTCTTGCAGTTCTTCCCAACAAGTGCGATAGTCAAGGATGGAAGAAGGTTAACAATATGGCTAAATAGGAGAATAATAGAAATGAAAAGTTTAAAATATTTAGGGTCATATGTCCCAAAGGTCATGTGTGCTAAGGAATGGGAGTAAGAAGGAAGAAGTAGGATGCAGTATGGGGGATTGCACATGAGAAATTAGAAACGAGAGATGAGAGAGGGAGAGGGAGAGAGAGGGAGAGGGGAGAGAGAGAGAGAGAGAGAGAGAGAGAGAGAGAGAGAGAGAGAGAGAGAGAGAGAGAGAGAGAGAGAGAGAGAGAGAGAGAGAGAGAGAGAGAGAGAGAGAGAGAGAGAGAGAGAGAGAGAGAGAGAGAGAGAGAGAGAGAGAGAGAGAGAGAGAGAGAGAGAGAGAGAGAGAGAGACTATGAATTGTTTTTAGAGACGAAAAGAAAAGAAGAAAAATCTAAATAGTGATGGTATGAAGTCGATCTATTTCTCATCATTCCAAAATTGTTTCCCTTATATCTAAAAAGTTATTTTCTTTCTTTCGTTCAACATATCAGTATACGTTCAAACATCCATAGATATTATCTCTGCAATACGAACCCAAAGGATTTACGGATTGACTTTACACGAACGCAAATATTAGTTGTAAACAAACGTGGAAGGAAGACGATGCAGACTTCTACTCCTATTTTACGGGCATTTTCTGGCCTTAGATTAGGTAAATGTGGCTGGGGTTGTGTTGTGAAGGAATTCTTATTCATATTCATATTTTATTCTTATGTTTAGTAGAGGAGTATTGCATTTGATATAAGTTATTACAGGTTTAATGTTTACCATAATATACGCCGGTAATGTTATGCAGCAGATTACAGTAAAATACGTTTTATTTTTGAAACTTGATAATACAAATCAACAGTTATGAGAATAGTTCAGTATGGAGGGACTCAATGTCTTACTTGTCCAGGCAACTTGTCAGGACAGCGAGGCCGCGTCCGGAACCTCCGAGGCCTTCTTTGCCCACAGTGCAACCCAGTCTACAGAGTGGCATGTGCACACTGGAGATATTTTTGTCCTAAAGCTCCTGCATGCTGGTAGATTTGCCTCAGTAAGGCTGGGTTCTGATTAGAACCGGGACACAACTCGACATTAAATGATGCATTGCTCATATTATATAGCCATTATATAGCCTATATTGGAGAATCGCATTGCATACTAATATAGTAATTTCATCACCTACCAAACATATTAACACAGCAAATATATTAAGACAGAATCACTTATCCTTCTTTGTTGTTAAAGGTCGACTATCACATCACACATGATGCCACAAGGACACAAATAATCAAATAAAGTGGATTAACTCCTTGGTGATGGGTGATGAAAGCAAAAAAAAATTCTACTCTCTGGCAATCAAAGGCAATGCGCAGGCTTTAAACGCGGGAGTTTGGTACATCAAGCCGAATCACCGGCTCATAGCGCTTTGGCGCACTGCTGTGGAGTACAGCTGCACACCACAGTTCGAGTGGTTTGTTTTGACGCCTATTGGCGTGACCCGTTGGAAAGGGGTTCATAGGCATAGAAAAGCCAGACCTTATGACCCTGAGGAAAAGCACTGAATTGTTCAAGGTCCTAATTGTCACCTAGCAATTAAACTGTCTTTGGGGTTATAGGGCCAAGAGGTCTGGCTTTTACAATACCATGGTGACATGTTAATTCACACATGTCATTTCAAACTCTTCTGGACTTGTAGAGTGTCTGTATCCGAATGACCCAGATGGACTGAACAAATAAAGTCAAGGATTGCTCCTTCACATCAGTGAAATGTTGTTCCAAAGCATATTCGTTGGCATATACCAAAATGTCTGGTGGTGCACACTGACATACCGAGCGTTTTGTCTTTGCACACTAGAGATCTCTTTGAAAAGTGCCATATTCAGCAGACCGGTCTTGGATGCCATCTTGTCTACCCTGCTGGGCAAGGAGCTCCGAAGATAGCATTAGCCTCCTCACTCTGCAAAGACCTACAGATTTTCCCCACATAGATTTGGCAAGATATAGATTGGACAAGTTCCTTATATACCAGGAAATTGCTAGGGAGCTTTCTTTGTAGTGAATATGCATATTGGAGATTTGTTTCACTTTGCCAGAGCAGAGAGACATTTTAAACAGACTATATAGTTTTAAAGGGTGAAATTAAATTTTTGAGATTGTTGAGAAACATACACACCCATTTATACTTGCAAACAAAAATGTCCAAATCTCAATTCAGTCATTTGGTAATTTTCTAGTTTCATACAGCCATCCAGCTGTATCAGTTATTCATATTGTCATGCGCATGAATCTCTTGCAAATAATACATGTGAAAGTATTGGCAATTGTATACGAAGTGACTGCACCTCTCTGAGACTATGTGTCTGTTGTTCTAGCCACTCCTGGGAAATTCACAAACATTGTTGTATAAAAGAAACAACTTCCTATGTGGGAGGTAAAGACCCCCACACACGATTGCTTTATTTCCCTATCATTGCCTCTGCCTATGGACCCTACTTGATCACTGTAGACATACTCACAGTGCTGCATTAGTTGTAACCTATTTTCTTCACTTCTGACATTATTTCTTGTCTGTGGATATTAATTTGATTATCAGTAAGTGTGGTTTTCCCTTTCTTTATGATAATGTCATTGCATTTTCCTATAGATGAATACTGAAGTATAAACTGTTTCATAACTTTTTTATTATCAACTTGTGAAGGAAATACATTCTATCCATTACAGGCAAAGTTTACCTTGTACCATATGGCTGTATGAAACTGAAACTAAACCAGTCATTTTTAAACTTCACATAGGCATCTTATCTTGCAATTGATATATCTTGTTTCATTTATTCACTGGGCTCTATGTGTGAATCCTTTGTTGTATTCACTGCGTAAGACACTGTATTTTCCCTCTTAGGGGCTCTGCTCCTAGACTGCCAACCAATCGCCAGGGATTTACTTTCTACGTGCCATTTGTCATGACTCATTTTCTTTATTTCTTACCTAGATTATTTCATGTATCTATCAGTGTAATTTTTCACTTTCTTTGTGAAAGTGTCATTTAATTTTCCTGTAGATGTATAGTAAATTATTTTGTGTTGCACAATTTTCTTATTATCAATTTGTAAATGATGAAAAGTGTCTTTATTTTTTGTTGTTCTGTCCATCACGCTCAAAGGTTACCTTATACAATCTGGCTTTGTGAAACTGAAACTATGCTCTCATTTTATTTATTTATTCATATTTATTACAGCCACGTTTATGTATGAAAATATGGGAATTTCACTGTCATCTTTATCTCTTTTTTCACTTCCACTTCCCATTTCTCCCCACAATTTTTATAGATGAATTTTATAATTTTGACAATACATATAGGGCCCTTTTTAAGCATGTTTGTTTTCCTTTTAAACATGACCTTTCTAGGACTGGAAAAGCACAATTTTTCTTTAATTATTCCTTTTTTTCTTGGAACAAGAATGAAAAAAAAAAGAAAAAGGCCATGTATTTGGTGTAGTCATTGATGAAGCCAACAAAGTGAAGCTAAGAACAATATTTTCCAAAAAAAAAATTATTTTCCTGAAATGGGAAATTTTTTTTTTTTAAACTATTATTATTATCACTTCAAGAAATAAGAAAAGGATGCTTTCTTTTCTGAATAGGCTAATTGTTGCATGTGATATTGCATCTTGAAAATACTGTGTTACACGCTCTACATATGAGTATATTTTAAGATATATATATATATTATATATATATATATATATATATATATATATATATATTTTTTTTTTTTTTTTTTTTTTTTTCAAGTGTTTTTTTCATTTTCTTCAGTTGAAGGCCAACATTTAATATCTTGTACATAAATACTATTATTTTGCTAGGAGATGATAGTTCAGACTCGATTAAATAAATTTGCAATTAAGTTTCTCTTTATGTTGATGCAAAAAAAAAAAAAAAAAAAAAAAAATTATCACTACCATGAAAAATAGCAAAGTGTTAGAGGGTATTTTAACTCAATGCCACCGGGGAAAATGAATAAAAAATGGGGAAAATGCTGTGCTCATTTTTTGTTTTTTGTGAAATGTCTCTGCACATAGATGGCTCTGCTAGTGCTTAGCCACAAAGGAGTCAATTAGTAGACCTTGTGACCTTACCTGATTTCACCTTTCCTTGAATTGGCAGGAAAAATTTATTTTTTACTAGTGCTATGAATATTGATGGTGTTATTTTTATTACAAACATTATCATTACTATAATGTTATAGACATTAGTAATGGCAAAATAAGATAATGTGAAATATTTTTGTAAATCATGGAGAAGGGTAGACAGGCGAGACTGGCAGTACTCGTTATTGGCTCATTGGTGACTTAGTACAAGTGTAGCCATCTATGTGTAAAAACAATTAAACAAGTAAACTCACAGTGGGCATGGTATGTACGTACATGCCATGCCTGTTAGCAATGGGTTAAAAACAATATCTAAAGTTTTTTTTCTTTTTTTTCATCTTGCTCTTCCTTGAAAACTTGGCAGATGGCCTTCGTAATAAGATTATGGCCATATCTTTTCTCTTTGTAGTTTTTATTTTTTCTAAATATAATAATGTTTAATGTGTTATTTGTGGTGGTTGCGTTATTTTTTTCTCTATTAATTCACTATTTTTCTGATTGTTTACCATAGGGAAGACAGTCCAAGATTTATCTTACCAACATATAGTTGAGGATTTGTTGGCCTTTGCTTGTGCATGGGAGCCAGGGTGATGGCTTAATTCCAAAATGCTTAAAAGATACCATTGTCAGCTACTGACATCATATCTGTTGGCGATCAGGTAATGGCCAACAAATCTTCACAATGTATACTGTGTCACTGTTTCATTAAAGAGGATGCAACTACCAGCTGTGTCTTCCCATAACATATGTGGAGTCTGCAGCTTCGGCTTTTTAACATGCTACAACCATGTTGAACTTCAGATTATAGACCAACTATAAGAATCATAGTGGTTCAAGTGGATGTTGATAGATTACAGTCAATATAATTATGCAAAAAATGTCCTATTTTGAGAGCCAGTGCAGATGTCCTATAGTACAACCATTTACCAAATGGTTTGATAAGAAGTGTACAGAAATTCATTCTGTTTCCATTTACATAACCATTTATTGTTCTGACCTGACTAACCTTGGTTTTTGAATAACACAAATACGAGTCAGAGAAGCTTTAAGTATTTTTAGTTTTAACCCACTAACACCAGATGATATCTAACATGTCATGATGAACTTAGCGCAAATGCCAAATGACAAGTACTCATACTATGTGTGGTCAAGCTTTCTCTAGGTTGGACCTACTAAGCCAAGATGTCTTGTTTCTTTTACTGGCATATGTTACAAATCAATAATCTCAAAGTGGGGATTACTCCTCCAGAATGAACGTAAGGAGCCTTAGAAGAAATTATGGCTGTGGTATAATGAAAACCATGAATCACACATTTGTTATGTAACAGTGAAGGGAGTGTTCCATCTTGTAGAAGGGAAACCCAGTATTATGCTGATATGTCTACTGTGGGAGGAAGAGATGAGTCCACACACGCACACCCACACGCACACCCACACGCACACCCACACCCACACCCACACCCACACCCACACCCACACACTCACACACTCACACACTCACACACTCACACACTCACACACTCACACACACACACACACACACACACACACACACACACACACACACACACACACACACACACACACACACACACACACACACACACACACACACACACACACACACATACACATACATACACACATACACACATACACACACATACACACACATACATACATACATACATACATACATACATACATACATACACACACACACACACACACACACACACACACACACACACACACACACACACACACACACACACACACACACACACACACACACACACACACACACAAACAACACACATACACACACACATACACACACACACACATACACACACACACACATACACACACATACACACACACACACACACACACACATACACACACATACACACACACACACACACACACACACACACACACACACACACACACACACACACACACACACACACACACACACACACACACCTGCATTTTTTTTTTTTTTTCCCCAGTCCTAAAAATATCATCACAGATTTTTTAAATAGTTGATTTATGATAGTTGATTAAAAAAGAAAAGAAAAAAACAACAACAACATTTAGGAACAGTTTTATTTTGTATATCAAGCTGAACATGTGTATTAGATTCAGATGTAATCCAAAAGTGAAAACTGACAGACGAGCATTATAGGAAGACCTCTCAATGCATTTCTGTTATTTTCAGGATTCTTTAGGCCAAGATATGCACACAGTGATGCCCTGAGTGAGAATGACCTCGTAAACCCCCAATGTGTGAACAGAAATCCTCGAAATATGGAGATGCTGAGGTTGGCAAGGAAGCCCCAAGGCTGGGGCCTCGACATCCCAAGTTGTAATTATTGGTACAAGTGAGTTTTTCTTTATTGTTTTGTTTTTAAAGCTATAAGTTGTTCTGCTTAATTGAGTAGGCTTTGTGTAAGAATCCTTTTTTTTTCTTGTTCTCTTGCTCTTTTTTTGGGGGGGATTTCTTTTTCCAATTACACTTCCATTTGAATGTTTATAAAATTCTATGCATTATATCTAAACTAGTTAAATATTATGTTGCTGAAATTTTTTTTTTTTTTTTTTCCATAGAAAAATGAATTGTTGTGGCTCCCTTTTTTACACGATTTGAATCTATAGGTATTTATAGAAAAGTGTATTGATTGATGCTCGATATCAGTTCCTATACTAGAAACATGTCCGACTCTGAGTACTTCTGTGTAGATTTAGGAGTAGGAGTTTGGTATTGCATATCGGCAGGGAACAATGGAGATGGAGTATGTATTTTATGTGTTATTCTCTGGAAGGGTGCGTCTGTTTTGATTTGTGAAAACTTTCATGCTTAAACCTCATTTATTCTTTCACACCAGTAATATCTTTTAAGGATGCAAGCTACATAGAAGCAAAGGTACCTGTGTAATCTACATCTAAGCTTTTCTTTGACAATTTCTCTCATGCGTCTCTGAAGAGTTGTGTAGTAGATATAGACAGATGTTTGCACTTTAGCAAACAGATATATGGCCTCCAGTTGACCAAGTTTCATGTGTATGAATACCTTTTGATAATGGTCCAGGCCTTACATATAGGCCTAAAGAAAATTTGATCTTACCAGTTGCTTGTGAAAGATTTGATGTTTCCTTCCAGTTTCTTCCACAAATAAGCCTATAAAGTGGAAGTTCTTTGTATGTACCGTGCCCATGGTCATGTAGTTTGCTTATTTAGGAAGTGTTACTAGCCTACCCAATCTTACCTCTTAAACCCATTCAGTGAATATTCCAAAAGGGGGGTTTTATTTTTTTTATTTTGTTATTATGGTTAATAATGTTAGGATATTAAAAAAGTTGATAATGGTAATAACATTAATAATGACAGAGACTGGCCAAAGGGAATTTGAACAATGGTCATTAGGTTGTTAAGGAAGAGGGGGTGGGGAAAGAAAACAGCTTAAAAAAGGCCACAAAAAACAGAAGTAATAGATGTTACACAAAGACTGAAACAAAAGTGGACATGGACATTAAATGAGCAGTGTACATTAATTAATAATAGACTGATTGTTTTAAGACCTAGTCTGAACAATGATAATAGTAGTTTTAGAAATGAAGACTTGTTTTTCTTTAATGAAAATTCAAGGAATAGACGAAAAGGTTAGTTCAACTTGGCCAAATAATTTACTCCTCATTGACTAAGTACTTGTAAACAAAAGTGCATGTACTAGGTGCTTGAACTGTTACATTAAAGACATGCACAGAGATGATGACTGAGTGTTTTGATGAATAGAACTTCAGACACTAAAATCATTTAATTCATTCACATGCAAAGATATATGCTTGTAAGGATTTGCTTGATTTTTGTACACTTATTCATTTAGTGTGTAGAGTAAACCCATAAGTTTTTCACTTGCTCTTGAAAATTCACCAACCTCCTTCTCCATCTCACCTCAACAGATTGTTTCTAGACTGTACCCAACGCCACGTAACTGCCCGTGTCGAGCATTTCACTGGTGAGACGGTAGTCTCCGCCTCAACCAAAGAGTGGGCCATCAAGCAGCATCTCTTCTCCACAACAGACATCAACGCTGTCAGGAATATTGGCCGCATCATTGCACAACGATGCCTGCAGTCTGGTATTTCAGAACTTCACACAGAGTTGCAGAAACATGTAGATACATCAGAGAAGGTGATTAATTTTGTGATCTTTTTTTTGCATAGGTAGTTTATTTTCATGAATTTATTAGTTTATTTATTTCATTTTTTAATGCAAATTAAGTTTTATATTGTTGTGGTTAATATGCAGGGTGCATTGCTAATTATTTTCATGATTCCATGATTCAGACCAAAATCCAGACTTTCCTACAAATTTATTTTAAAATGTGGAATCAGAAAAGCCCAAA
>NC_061850.1:7267213-7269713 GCF_019202785.1 Penaeus chinensis | reverse complement strand
GATAGAATGGCAACATCAGCAAAGTCAAGGTCTGTAACCTTGATATTGCCCAGAGTTGCTCCACAGTGACTTTGGACAGTAGCCCTACCCAGTATCCAATCCATGCAATTGTTGAAAAGTGTTGGTGCAAGAACACAGCCTTGCCTCACGCAGGGAGACAACCTGATGGGTAGGGTCATTCACAGGGAAATGAGCAAGGTGCCTATATAGCTTGAGTTAGTGATCCCGGATTATGGAAGTAACAGGTCCAATGCCAGTCTCACGATGTAGCCATCGGTTGGACACATAGTCCAGCTAACTGTACCCCATGATCCGGCAGAGACTTCTTACAAAAAGCATCAAGACGAGACTCAAGGCATTAGATAGTGTCCAGATTTTGCTTCCATAGCGCAAAACTGGCAGTATCAAGGTCTTGAAGACACATAGCTTCGTCCTTCTGCATAGGTACTGACATCTCCAAATGGTCTAATTGATCGAGTTCATGGCTCCTGCTGCCAGACCAATCCATCTACTGACTTCTTGGTCTGACAGCCCAGGGATATGGACTACGCTATCAAGGTATGCAAAGCTGTCTGTGACTTCAACATCCTCACCGAAAGAATGGATCAACTGAACGGGTTCCCCTAACAGGCCCCCCCCAAAAACCCGAATCTTGGTCTTGGTTCAGGAGACCTCTAGGCCCAAGGGCTTTGCATCAAGAGCCACCTCCAGTGACTTAAGAGACTCAGATATGATTGCAGCATCATCGGCAAAGTCAGGGTCTGAGACCTTGATGTTGCCCAGTGCTGCACATTGACTTTGGATAGTAGCTCTGCTCATTATCCAGACTATGCTGGTGTTGAAAAGTGTTGGTGCAAGGACACAATCTTGCCTCACCCCTGAATTAACAAGGAAGAAGTTCAACAGGCCCCTACCACACTTAACAGCACTTTCAGTACATAGACTTGCTATTAGGCCCATGATCCGTGTTTTAATTCGCCTAAGTCTCAAAATCTCCCACAGCGATTCTCGATGCACCAAGTCAAAGGCATTCTTGAGGTCGATGTAGGCTGCAAGCAGCCCACAACCGAATTCATGACGGCGTTCCACAATTACTCGAAGTGCTAGAATACGGTCTATTGTGAACTTGCCAGGATTAAGTCCAGACTGCTCTGGTTTCTGGTGCCTTAGTAGGTGGTCACAGATCTGTTTCAGAAGAATGTGGGCAAAAACCTTGCCTGTTATGCTGAGCACTGTAATGCCATGGTAGTTGCTACAGTCCCAGTGATCCCCTTTCCCCTTCCAGAGAGGGATGACCACGCCCTTCAACAGGTCAGGGGGAATGGAACCTGACTACCAGATGGCAGTCACAACTGCATGCAAGCCCCATACCATAGGTTCACCCCTAGCCTTTAGCATCAGCAGGGATATCACATATGCCTGTGGCTTTCCTACTCTTCAGCTTAGAAATCGCCAGGGTAGGTTCCTCACTGATGTGTGGGTCCGGCACAGGTATTATGACATCACTTGCATCCAAGCTATCGGTTTGAGGGTCTACCTGATACAGCTGCTCAAAATACTTAGCCTAATGTTCATGAACCCAGCATGATCTGAGATGATCTGGCCATCCACTGAGCAGACTGCAGTCATCTGCGAGAAGGGCTTAGAGTTCAACTTTCTCAGGGCTTGGTAAGTTGAGCGAAGGTTATTTACCAAGAAATATTCTTGATAAACTGTTCCTTGTCCCTTCTCAGCAGTGTCCAAGCCCTATGCACCAAAGAGCGATGCAAGTCCTGACTGCCATTCAGCCGAGCCATGTGACACGCTTCAGTGGCCTCCAATGTCTCCAGGGAGATGAAATGCTGCCTTTCCCTCAGGTGTGCATCAATGGACACCTGCGCTGCTTCGAGTGTTTCATGCTTGAAGGACTCCCACAGAGCAACTGGGTCCGTCAGACTTTCACGTTCTGTGAATCGATCAGAGACTGCTGTGGCAAACCCACAGACACACTCATCCTCCTTCAGTCTTAGTGAAACACCCTAGAGTGGTCACTGGAAGGACGAGGAGTTTTGAAGTGGACCTGTAGGGTAGCCACTACCAGCCTATGGTCAGTGCCACAGAACTCGGCACTCCGGTAAACCCTGCAATTCTGAAGGATCCATCAAGTGCTGACAAGAATGTGGTCGATCTTCTTGGCCACAATTCTCGTATTGCTATACCATGTCCAGCGATGCAGGTTGAAGCGCCGATACCAGGAGCCAGAAATCCTAATTCTCTGGGACCTAGCAAAGTCCCGGAGAAGGAGGCTGTTCTCACTGCTGGGATTAGCTCCTGAGACATGTGTGCCGACAGACATCTCGTAGCCAGCTCGATCACGGCCGGATATCACATTGAAGTCGCCCAGTGCGAATGTCTCGTAGGGGGCAATTGTCTGCCATGGATGTGAGTTTGGCGTAGAACGCTTCTTTCACATCGAGTTAGCAAATTTCGATATGAGCGTACACAGTAATAGGACACGAAG
>NC_061850.1:7259713-7262213 GCF_019202785.1 Penaeus chinensis | reverse complement strand
GAGTTATCATGTGCTCAAGGCAGCCCCGAGCATCAGTAATGATAGTGAAGATTTGCATGCCACTTTTCATTTTACATCCATACGTCAAATGAGTAATTTCCTCCATGTTTACTAGTTTTCTCTTCGATGAATACAAAGGACACTGTGTGCTTTCATGGCAAACTCAAAGATAACATACGAAGAAGATACCGTGGAACTCATAAAAGATATGAGATATGTAATATTATAATCATTGTATAGTTGAGAAACATTGGAATAGCTATTTTATTGGATTATCATCACAAGATCTGAATATATAATGATTAGTTCTAGTCAAGTGTTAACTTTGAAATGTCAGAGACGAAATCGCTATGTCATAGAGAAATTATATGACAATTCTAGACTGTTTTAGGACAGTCTTTAAATTTGTCAAAGAATATTCTATGATAATTTATGAATACCGCCCCTTTCCCTGAGAAAATGGTGTTTTGCCTGTATACGAGGGGGCTTCAAAAAATTCGTGGAAAAAGTCCATAACTAAAACTCATATGGAAGGATTTTAATATCAGTGCACCTGAACATTCTTGTACCAACGTGTTATAACGTGTTCAAACATGAACCCTTAAATGCAGGTAATACCGTAATGGAGCAATCAAGCAACACGAAATCCACCAAAACTGCGGCCAGGAGAATAGGCAAATCATTGATGTTCCGGAACAATTTTATGGTGACAGTGCCCCAAAGAAATCAACAACCTACAAATGGATAAGTCGGTTCAGAAGTGGAAGAAACGAAACTAAAGATGAGCCCCTCAGTGGCAGGCCATCAACATCATTTCACGAGGAAAAGACTGATTGAAAACGATAGACGAATAACCACTGAATGAGTAGCAGACACACACACAATTCTGGTGGAGAGTTTGGGGCTAAGCAAGCTTTCCGTTCGATGGGTCCCTAGGCTGTTGCACCCAGACCAGATCAGAAGCAAACAAATGTAGATCTTTCATTGGACATTTTGAACAAGTGGGATGAGGACTCTGAAGCTTTTCTTCAGAGAATTGTGACAGGGGGTGAAACATGGCTCTACCAGTATGATTCCGAGGACCAAATTCAATCAAAGCAAAGGCTGCCCAAGGAAGTAAACCAGTCAAAGCAAAATCAGAGCGTTCAAGAGGAAAGGTCATGGCCACTGTCTTCTGGGATACAGAGGGGATTTTGCTGGTTGACTTCCTCGAGAGCAAGAAAAAAATTAAATCTGCTTATTATGTAAGTGTTTTGGGAAAACTGTGCAAAAAATCTCTGAAAAACGCCCTGGAAAACTGCATCAATGCATTCTCTTCCATCACGACAATGTACCCACTTACGGCGATCGGCAGAGAAGAGCTGTGCTACGTGGATTTCGATGGGAAATTGTCCGACATCCACCTTACAGCCCTGATTTCGCCCCATCTGACTTCTTTTTGTTTCCAAACTTTAAAAAATCATTGAAAGGTACCAATTTTCCATCGGCTGAAGATGTAAAAAGACCTGCTATGATATGGTTCAGATCGCATGACTTCCAACAGGCGGCAATGCATTAATATCTGCATTTAAGGGTTCATGTTTGATCACATTATAACACATTGGTACGAGAATGTTCAGGTGCACTGAAATCAAAATCCTTCCATATGATTTTTAGTTATGGACTTTTTCCACGAACTTTTTGAAGCCCCCTCATACGTAAACTATAATAGAAATGTGCATAAACCATTGCAAGCTCACCCTTCGTATTTAAACGGGATGGAGATATCAAAGGCGGCATTTCGAGGGTAGGAGACGAAGATCGTGTTGATTGTTAGATTCTTTTCTCCTCTGTACACGTCTCCAAGCATCCCCCCCCAGGTTCCATTACGCCTTTCACCCCACATCCCTTTGGAAATAATTTGATCATCCTTTTTAATTCTCTGTTATCTTAAACCACCTTGTATCATATTCACAGTTGATAAAATAAATGACGATGAATAATGGTCTTAATGCTGCAGTACAATTTAGAAGCATACCGTCGATGGACTGGACCGTCAGAGTGAAAGTAAAGTTATAATTTTCAGCCAGGGCGCTCAAGATGCGATATCCAAGGCCGTCCCAGTGCGATGAGTTCGTCCTGAAGAGAGTGGGCGCGTCGTTTTCGTTACTCGCGACGTGCAGAGTGACGCCGCCGAAGGACGAGAAGCGGTCGACGAAGAGCTGGTCCCAGGAGGCGAAGCGAGAGGCGTTCCATCCGCCCAGAGGCAAGAGCTTTCGGCGCGGGTGTAGAGGTCGCCACGTGAACACCCGGAACTCGAGTCTGTTCCTCTGCTCGCCTAACTTCACTGGACACAACGCGGCCACTGCAGGAGTCCTCTGTGCCAGTGCTGTCTGCAGAAGGGCTCTTGGGTCGCACTCCTGCTTAATTCCGATGAGCAGCACAGAGAGAACTGCCCAATCATGTGGTGGGGAGCTTAATAACCAGGGCAGTTCCACACCAATTACTCCGACAAAAACAT